>NC_133776.1:60659246-60848449 GCF_003597395.2 Chelonoidis abingdonii
AAAAAAAAAAAAAAAAAAAAAAAAAAATTAGTGAGGCCAAAAGATTGGACTTGTTCAGAAGAAAAATTCAATCGACTGCTAGCCTGCAATTCCAAATGGCAAACCATCAGGCCCTCCTCGGGAGATAAAATTTTAATTTATGGGACTCCTTCTGTAAGTTCAGAGTCCCTCTCATTGGGCTTGGGCCAGGAATTTGGCATCCTGGTGGAGGAGGGTGCTCCCTCCAGATGGTGTGGGACATGGCTGACTCCACAGCTAGGGTGGTAATGTCGGCGATGGTTATGAGACAGACCTTGCTACAAGACCTCCCATTTGATGGGGTTGGTCTTATCTCAGAACAGAAGGATGCGAGGCTGCATGGGTTGAAGGACCTTGGGCCACCCTTCGCTCGTTGGGCATGCATACACCACAGCCTGCGAGAAAGCAGTTCCGGCCATCTAGGCCTTGGCAATCTTGTACAGGGCCTGCAAGAAGAAGGGAAAGAGATGTTTAGTTTCAGCCATCGTTACCCTTCCTCTTCCCTCTCACTTGTGCAGCCCGGCCCAGCAAAACACCCTTGAGAGCCAGAAGCACTCATTTTCAGCATGCGGTCGAGAGCGACGCACCAGTCCCCTCCCAGGATCCATCTTGCTTTCCTCAACCATCTTTTGTCCCTTCTGTTCAGCCTGGTCCCGAGTCAGCTCAGATGGTTGGGTGCTGGAGATAGTGTCTTAAGGTTACACCCTGCTGTTTTTGGCTGCTCCTCCCTTCCACTCCCCATCCTTCCTGTCCCTCTTCAGGGACCCTTCACACGAGCAACTCCTCGTTCAAGAGGGGCAGTGGAGGACGTCCCTCGGAACATGACAGGGAAGGATTCTAGTCCCGTTGTTTCCTAATCCTGAAAGCAAAAAGGGGTTTCAGACTCATTTTGGATGTGTGATGCCTCAGCAATTTTCCCCAGAAGCTGAAGTTTCTTATGGTCTCCTTGACCTCCACCATCCTCTCCCTGGATCCAGGAGACTGGTATGTTGCCCTTGACTTGAAGGATGCATATTTCTATATTCAAGGTCACAGATGTTTCCTCCATTTCATAGTGGAGAAATGCCATTTCCAATTTATGGCACTCCCCTTTGGCCTCTCAGCAGCTCCAAGGGTCTTCACAAAATGTATGGCGCCAGTGGCCAATTACCTAAGACGTTGAGGGGTCCAGGTCTTCCCATATCTCAACGATCTGGCTCGTCAAGGGCAGGTCTCAGGAACGATTGCAGAGCAGCCTTGATCTGGTGCTTTCCACCTGCTGCAACCTGGGCCTGTTGATGATAAAAGAGAGAAAATCCAACTTGAGGCCAGTCCAATGCATGGAATTTATTGGGATGGTTCTCAATTCCACACGAGCCAGAGCCTTCCTTCCAGAGGCATGCCTGATCTCCCATGTGAAGAACCACCTGTTCACCATGGCTCACACCTGCCTGCAGTTGCTGGGCCACATGGCCACCTGTACATACATGGTCAGTCATGCCTGGCTCTACCTCTGACCTCTTCAAGCGTGGCTGGTGTTGGTTTACGCCCCCAACAGACACAACATACACTGGGTATTCAGGGTGCCGGATCACATCCTGTCATCCCTGAAGTGGTGGTTGAACCCTGGGTTGGTGTTGGAGGGTTTTTCTCTTCATGGCCCCATCCCTGACCCTGGTTTCAGATGCTTCGGACCTCGACTGGGGAGCCCACCTGGACAAGCTCAGCACTCAAGGCCGCTGGCTGTGGGACAGTCTTGCCCTTCACATCAATGTTAGGGAGCTAAGGGCGGTTCACCTGGCCTGTCAGGCTTTCTTGCCCCCCCCCCCCCCCCAAGGTGCAGGGTGTTGCAGGTCCTTACGGACAATACTGCCGCAATGTATAACATCAACAGGCAGGGCAGAGCCAGGTTGTCAGCTCTTTGCCAAGAAGCTTTCGTCCCTTGGGACTTCTGTGTGCGGCATGCCATTCATCTGGTAGCTGGGCCCAGGACCAAAAATGTGCTAGCAGATTGCCTCAGTGGGACCTTCTTGTCTCACCATGAGTGGTCGCTCCATCTGGAAGCAGCTAGTATGATCTTCCAAAAGTGGGGAACTCCCCAGGTGGACTTATTTGTGTCCTGCTAGAACAGGAAATGCTGTGTGTTCTGTTCGCTACAGGGATGGAGAGGGGTTCCATGTCAGATACTTGCCTGCTCCTGTGGTCGGGAGCCCTGATGTATACCTTCTCGCCAGTGCCACAGATTCACAGAGTCCTCGTGAAGATCAAACAGGACAGGGCGAAGGTTATCCGGATAGCTCCCAAGTGGCCTTGCCAGCACTGATTTGGCCACTGCTACTCCCTCTTTGTCCAGCCCTGCTGTCCCAGGAGCACAACAATTTCCTGCATCCCAACCTAGAGGTGTTGCACTTGATAGCATGACTACTGCATGGCTGAATGCAAAAGAGTGGGAATGCTCGACCCAGCTGCAACAGGTCTTGCTGGGTAGCAGAAAGTCCTCCACCAGAGCAACTTACCTGGCACAGTGGAAAAGATTCACATACTATACTTTAGATCGTCGGGTCTGTGCCAAACAGGCCTCTCTGCAGGTGATCCTGGATTACCATCTGCACCTCAGATTTCAGGGTGTGACACTGTATCTCAGGGGAACACCCTGCACCCCCATGTTCATCCTTATAATATGATTGTGTGGTATCCAATGCAAAGTTTGTCATGTCGGATGTCTTTGGAAGGCTCATGATGCATTGTTATAGTAATGTTATAGGTTGTAATTTCATGTATATAGTTACGAGGCTGAAAATGTGTCCTCATGGCTTAAAACAAGCCCAGACAAAATTCTCCAGGAACAGAGGGGCAGTATGGGACAAGCCTAGCCCAGCCTCACAGGAATAAAGGACACTGGCTTAGGCAACAATAAAGGATCTGTTGGACTCTTGAGTGAGTCACGCCCCCCCCCCCCCGGCTTCCTTTGGTCAGTTTGAGATTACCATGCGGTAATGCTCACCTGATCCTGAAGGGGATGGGGTCAAAGCCAAGGGGGAAGAAAGAACGGGATAAAAGGGAGAGACGTTTGCCATACTCTCTCTCTTCCACTTCCATCTACAGATACCACCACCAAGCGACTGAAGCACTGATCAAAAGAGAGAGCCTGGCTGAAGGGCAACTAGCCAGCCTGTGGTGAGAAGCATCTTAGTTTGTAAGATTACTGAAAGTGTTAAGATCAACTTTGAATGTGTGTTTTTGCTTTTATTTCATTTGATCAAATCTGACTTCTTGTGCTTTAAGGCAAAAATCTCTGGCCACGCATGTGGTCGCACGCACAGCTAGAATGGAAAGGACAACAGTTATGAAAGGTTGGTAGCTGTTTTTTCCTCTTGCCCAATGGGGTGATGCCTAGAAATTCCCGAGTGGAAGTTTTGGGGCAGAAAAGGTGGTGGCGGCAGCCAGTGTCACAATTCCAGGGCTAGCTGCATATTTGTGCCTTCTCTAGTCACACAGGTGAACATGCCCTGTGTCTTCAGCTCTCTCTGGGTGGAACCCTATGATTCTCCCACTCTTAAGGTAAGTGCCCTATGTATCAACTGAGGTTGCTCCACAGATCCAACGAAGTTTGGCTGCTTGTGGGTCTTCTCATTGGTAGCTTTGACCTATGGTGAGTACAGTGACACACAGCAGCCTTCTTAGAACAAAGTAGTGTTTAATCTCAACAATAGGAATAAAGCATAACCAACACAGGCACCGGTTTCTAACTGTCCTCAACCCCTACTCTGCCCCTGCTCCTCCCCCTCAATCCCAGTGCCTCCTTCAGGCTGTGAAACAGCTGATCGCGGAAGGCATTGGGAGAGAGGGGAGGAGTTGATTGGCAGAGCCACTGGCAGGCAGGAGTAGGGGGAAGTCGGGGGAGTTTGGTTGCTGGTGGGTGCTTAACACCCACTAACTTTTTTTCCATTGGTGCTCCAGCCCTAGAGCACCCACAGAGTCAGCACCTATGATAACCAGAGAAAGGAGTTTTAAACACAGTAAAAAATCTGTGGTCACACACATCCTACAACTATAGTAAGAGGGTACTGGTAGGCCTTGCTTATCGCAGACACCCCCATCTCTGGGTCCAGCGGTTCAGCCTACTCCTCTGCCTCATTCTCTCCTGTTCTTCAAGGACTATTCTTTGTTCCAGTTTTTCCTACTTGGATCCCCTTCCTGTAGTTTCCAGACTGTTGAAGTCTGCCTGGTGTCAGAGGTCAGACTTTAAAGTGATTGACACCTGCATTGTCCTTTCTGATGCTCTTGTCCCCTTTTCTTGCTATGTGCAAGCAACTCCTGCTTGAATGAATCCCTTGTTATCCTATAACAAACAGTACAATAATAGATCGAATGGGTGGGCGTATGATATTCATAAAATTTTACAGGTGCTCCCTGGTCTTTTAGACCTGATTTATGTTCTCTAAGCTAAGGGGCCAATTCATCATTAAAAACAGGAGACCAGCTGGGGAGACTGGAGGAAGGAGTGACTTTGCTTCCTCCAGGAGCACTGACCAAACACAGAGACTCTCAATGAGGCAGAGGGTGAGATAAGGTTGAGAAGGGATGCGTTCAGGAGTTTGGCTGTTTTCCATTGATCTGTAACTCTTGTGCTTCGTAATAGTAAAGTATGTGTATGGGGGGGGGTACGTATTTGTTTGCTAAGCCTGGATTTCCTTGCTTTATTGTGAATGTGCCCCTGAAGGATTAACTAGAAGCAGGCTCCCATAGCCAGGTGGACTGCTTGGAATGTTTAAACAACTAGGGATCCAGAAGGCTATGAACTGATTCGCGAGTCGTGGGGGGCCAGACTGCATGGGTCTATCTGCACAAGAGGGGTGTTTCTGCACGGAAACTGCCACTGAAAGACAAGGACGGTGCAGGGATTTTTGGCGCATCTAGCGGGGGTCCTTCCATGCTCCCGGTCGGCGGCAATTCGGATCGGCGGGGGGTGTGTGGTGTGTCTTCCACGCTTCACCCGCGGTCTTGGGGCACTTTGGCGGGTCCGGGCGAGTGAGGATCCACCGCAAGATTGCCGCAAAACCCGGACTGGAAAGGACACTGCCGCAATATTGCACTGAGGCCGCCCCCCCCCCCCCCAAATCCTGGTGCGGTCCCCTAAATGGAAGCGCTGGCCCTGATGAAAGACACAGAGCTCCGACCAGCAACCGGTCACTCTCGAGTCCCAGGGACTTAGCAGCCTATGGCATCCAGAGATTGGATCCCATCATAATGGACTGGTGTCCATTCAGAGAGTGGGACTAGACCAGGCTGTGACACACAGGTGTTATCATGGGTGGTGAGTATCATAGGCAGGGGGAGGCTGTGCCTCCCCAAACAGCCTAGTGTGGCTCCGCCTCCAGGCCAGGCCCCATCCGGCGGTTCCCAGCACTCTGCCCTGGCTGGCTGGGGCTGGCTGGCCTGCCTCACACAGGGACTCAGGGTGGCTGCTGCTGGGGTCGTGCTGCATAGCGCACTGTGGGTGGCTGCAGCTGTGCCATCTGGGGCTGGTGTCCGTGGGCTGGAACTGCTGCAGCCAGGCCACCTGGTGCGCTGGGGCTGAGGGCCATGGTGGAGGTGATCTGGGCTCCTGAGGGGGAAGGGGGGGGAGAGAGGAACTGGCCGTCCATGGGTGTTACCTATTTGTGTGTGACCCAAAATGATTGGATCTGTAGTCAGCCAAACTCAGAACAGCATCAAATAAAAGTGAAAATAGAAATGGAATCCAAACAAGGGCAAAAGATTAATTGCACAGTAATATATGAAGCCAGTGCTTGCAAGTGCTCCACGTCAAAGGCAACCATGATAAAATCAGTGGCCCAGCTCAGAGCAGGAGGCTTTTTTCAGTAGAATGGCAACCTTTGCTGTGAGTTTTGTATCCTGTGTATTTTAATAACGTAAGTTAATTTGAGATCCCTAACCTGAGGAACTTCCAGTCAAGCAGTTCCCACTATGCCTCGTGAATCTGCCTTACTGCTCTTATTCCATCTGTCTTGCTAGGATAGTCAAGCCCAAAGTGGCTTCCATGGAGGAGATGGCAAGCTTTCACACTGATGCCTATCTGCAGCACCTCCAGAAGGTCAGCGAGGAGGGGGACGATGACCACCCAGAGTCTGTGGAGTATGGACTGGGTAAGGAGCCTTTTTAAGCAAAGATGAATGGAAGATGGTTGTGTTTGTTTTGAGGTTGAAGTCTTGCACATTTTCCAGAAGGAGCCATCAAAGATTTTCTCATTTTCAGCCTTTTAAACAAAGTCTGTTTCTGCTCTAAGTGACTGTAAAAATGGGCTGTTCTTACTGCACAGATCTTCTCCCTGTGTTAATTGGCAGAACTACTAGCTTTCCCAGTGCAAACCTTTCTAAAAGTTGCTCCTTTTAACCTAGAAGAGGCAGCACAGCTTTGCGAGAGGGAGCTAGATTCTATACTGACTCATGCATCATTAACATAATGCTAATGGAGTCTCAGTTTGAGAATCTATATTACTGCAGCCCAGTGTGACAAAGAATGATTCCAGCATTGCTCTTAGATCACTGGGTGAGTTGGCAGGCTGATTACTAGACACAAAACAATGGTTTACTTGGAAACCAAGTGCATTTGATCTGGTGTGTCTACACAGCCTGTGGCAGCAAGCCTCCCAGCCTAGGTCAACAGACTTCAGTTGGTGAGTGGGGTTTGTGCTAGTGCTCTAAATACAGCTGCATAGACAATGCTTTGAAGTTGCAGCCTGGGCTCTGAAACCTAGGGAGGGGGGTGTTGATGGCTACTTAATTGCCAATGCCATTAACTCCTCTGCTGCTCAGTATGATTCGTGGATATTGGATTCTCCACTGGATGTTTTGACATGTCCTGATGTTCTAGGCATTTGAAAAGCCATTTAATAGGAAGCAGCCACTCAAATCCATGTGCCTTGCAGCAGCAGAAAAGGCAGATGTCCAACAAGCGGGGACTGGCCTTGATTTTAGCTCCAGCATATGCATCAGGAATCACGGAAATAACAGAAGCTCATTGGGCTCCAACCAAGTACAGTAGCATTGTGCTCTATAGTGGATTTATACTGCTCACTTGCCTGCCATGGCACTTGCAGCTGCTCCTTGAAGTCAGCACTCTGGAGGGCTTTAGCATTTCCAGCTGCACAGTGAGAGGTGAAGTTTGTCATCCAACATCAACATGGGATGGCCGGGAAGGGTTCATGACGCTCGCGTCTTCAGGAACACTACTCCATTTAAATGGCTCCAGCAAGGGAATTACTTCCCAGACCAGAAAATAACAGTTGGGGAGGTTTAAGTTGGATATTAGGAAAAACTTTTTCACTCAGAGAGTGGTGAAGCACTGGAATGGATTACCTAGGGAGGTGGTGGAATCTCCTTCCTTAGTGGTTTTTAAGGTGAGGTTTGACAAAGCCCTGGCTAGGATGATTTAGTTGGGAATTGGTCCTGCTTTGAGCAGGGGGTTGGACTAGATGACCTCCTGAGGTCCCTTCCAACCCCGATATTCTGTGATTCTATCTTTGTGTGAGACAGTGGGAGACGCTGCCTTCTTCTTGATGTTACACTGAGTTCTCACGATATTGTTCAAGTGTAGAAGGGCTCTGCTTCTGGAGGCTAAGGATGTGCTGTGTGGCTGTTGGACAGGTAGAGGGGTTGCAGGTACTCCATGTGAAAGAGGGGAATAGAGCAAAGCAACCCAATGTATCTGGTAACTGAACCAGTGTGTGTGGTGCAAATGGGGCTAATTGACCTGGCACCTGCTCGTTACTGAGCCAGGAGGGGTCCATACAACCCCTGAGTATTCTTAGTGTGTGAAAGCCATTTGGCTTTTAATTTTTTCCTGTGGAGCAGGGTCCAAAGAAACCCACCTTGGAAAGCCAGAGGGTGGCATCTTCCACATGGACCATGCTCAAAGGAGGTCAGTCCCCTTGCCAGCAGCCTCACTTTGGCTTCCTACAGTAGCCAGAATAGGAAGCCAGAACTGTAACTAAAGCTAAATATAGTTCCCTGGTGTACTTCCGCTAGGAATGCAGTGATGTTCCCACTGGAGTCTTCTGTCCTGAGTGACGCTCTCTGGTTCTGACCCCTAGGTTATGACTGTCCAGCCACTGAAGGTATCTTTAACTATGCAGCAGCTGTAGGAGGGGCCAGCATCACAGCAGCCCAGTGTCTGATGGACGGCAAGTGCAAGGTAGCAATTAACTGGCCTGGAGGGTGGCATCATGCAAAGAAGTAAGAAGAAAACCTGTTACCTTGTGCTTTCCAACCCGGTATCTGAATCGAGCCTGATAGTTCCTAGCTTTCCACACAGAGCAAGGAGTAACAATAGCATCCAAGGAGACCAATATAAATGAATTGGGAATTTTAGGGGGATGGGGAGGCGGATGGGTGGGTTGAAAGACAAGAGGCAGCTGGGGAAGAAGTGATGTGTAGTGCAGAGGCAGGACTTTTGGCTCCCAGTTATCTAAGTTCTGGCTCTACCATGGGCTTTGCTGTGTGACGTAGACCAATCACTTAACTTCCCTATACCTCAGTTTCTTGTAGTACCTCTTGTACTTCATAGGAGTGTTGCGAGGCTTAATGCTAGTAAAGTACTTTGAGATAGAAGTGCAAACTGCTGATGTGTTGCCAAGCATTGAAGAGAATCGAAACCTGGAGACATACGAAGTATTTAAGAAAAGATGAGGTGAAATAGAATTGAGTCTTCATATTCCTTCCTATGCTCTGAAAGTATCTGTTAGATCTGTATTATAATATGTGAGATAGGGCAGTAATGTACTGTCAATAGCAATATTTCAGAGCAGCAAGAGAGGAGATGGGAACTTTGCCCCTAAGAGGCTCTCATTCCCAGGAGGTCACAGGACTAAAAATGTTTATAAAGTTAGCTGTGGCTTGTACCCTTATTGTTCTCTGAGTTCCAGAAGAAAGTAGTATTTTATCTTCTGAAGCACAAGGACTGTGTTTAATAGCATGTGCCAATGTGAAAGTGACCCCTCTTTCTAATGGAATCATAAGATTTTCCATACCAGATTGGACCAACAGCCTGTCAGTTTTGGTATACTGCCTGTGATAATAATCTATAGCTGATGCATTGGAAAAAAATCCTCAGGAAGTACCTCATCAACAGTGGAATGCTGTATTTAGAGACAGGGCAAGATTTCTTCTTGACCTCTGCGGCCCAGTGTTTTTCTTGAAGCATGAGATTTGGTCCCTCTATTCTGTGTGTCTACCAGATGGGGTCATTCATAAAGTTCTCTCATCCTCTTGAAATCCAGCTGCAGCTTTTGCTTTCTACAGCAGTGCATTTCCTGAGCTGACGGGGAGCTCTGTCCATACTTCTTCCCAATGTGCACACTTTGGGGATCCATCTAAAAATACTGGCAGTTTAAGGTGAACCCCCAGGTCAGGATTAGAACTGTCCAAATCTGGATTTGGTTTTTGTTTCCACTGAGTGGGCGGAGTTCAGATTAGTCAGGCAGAACAGTCTCAGTCTGCTCAGGATGAATGGCTTTTTAACAATTTCTTGTGCTATTCTGTTTTGACTACACTGCCTGGGATCTCCCTCATGGGTGATGCCTGGAACTAAGAAACAACCTCAACAACTTTGTCTCCCATGTGCTGAGCCGTTCATGCTGTTTTTCTCTGAGCAAGGCTAACGCTAAGAGACATCATTACATCGTCAGTGCAGCTGTCCTGTGAGTGTTAAGTGTGCACTAGAACCCCCTAAGACATTTTCAGTGAGACATTTGGAGACTGATTTCAAAATCCCAACAACTTACTTTTCTGTTCAACGTATGCTATATTCTGGCTAGTGCCAGATTTTATGGCTGAGCTATTAACTCCTGAGAACAGACATTTATAATGGAAATACTGACACAACCTTGAGGTAGAGCAGGGGTGGGCAAACTACGGCTCTTGGGCCGGAGCCGGCCCCTTGGGGCTTTGGAGCCGGCCCATGGGATTGCCTCACATGGCACTGCGGGCCCCATGCCACTCTCAGAAGCGGCTGGCACCAGGCCCCCATCAGGGCCACAGCGCTTCCTGGAGCGGTGCGGTGCCAGGGACAGGGCAGGCATGTAGGGAGCCTGCCCTGGCCCCAGTGTGCGCCACTGCCACCCCGGAGCCGCTTTAGGTAAGCGGCACTGGGCGGGAGCTCAAACCCCTCCTGCACCCCTGCCCTGACCCCCCCTCCTGCACTCTGCACCCTAGCCCCCTGCCCTGAGCCCCCTCATACACTCCACACCCCTCCTCTGCCCCAATCCCTTGCCCTGAGCCCCTTCCTGCACACTGCACCCCCCCACACACACACTCTGCACTCCCTCCTGCACCCCAACCCGCTGCCCCGGCCCTGCATACAATTTCCTCACCCAGATGTGGCCCTCGGCCCAAAAAGTTTGCTCACTCCCAAGTTAGAGACACAATACATGACTAACAGACTCCATGTACTGGCAGAAGTTGGGGGAAATCCACTGAAGGGTTAGGTAAACCCTCTGCCTTAACCTAGAGCTCTCCCTAGTGGTACCTTGGCTAAAACTGGAAAGGACATTTTAAAATCAGTACATGAAATGAATGCTAAAAAGTGCACAACATTTCATAGAATATTAGGATTGAAAGGGACCTCAGGAGGTCATCTAGTCTAACCTCCTGCTCAGAGCAGGACCATCAACTAATTCATCCCAGCCAGGGCTATGTCAAGCCTAACCTTAAAAACCTCTGAGGAAGGAGATTCCACCACCTCCCTAGGTAACCCATTCCAGTGCTTCACCACCCTCCTAGTGAAATAGTTTTTCCTAATATTCAACCTAAACCTCCCCCACTGCAACTTGAGACCATTACTCCTTGTTTTGTCATCTGCTACCACTGAGAACAGTCTAGATCCATCCTCTTTGGAACTCCCTTTCAGGTAGTTGAAAGCAGTTATCAAATCCCCCCTCATTCTTCTCTTCTGCAGACTAAACAATCCCAGTTCCCTTAGCTTCTCCTCATAAGTCATGTGTCCAGCCCCCTAATCATTTTTGTTGCCCCTTTGCTGGACTCTTTCCAATTTTTCCACATCCTCCTTGTAGTGTGGGGCCCAAAACTGGACACAGTACTCCAGATGAGGCCTCACCAGTGCCGAATAGAGCGGAATGATCACGTCCCTTGTTCTACTGGCAATGCCTCTACGTATACAGCCCAAAATGCCATTAGCCTTCTTGGCAACAAGGGCACACTGTCGACTCTCATCCAGCTTCTAATTACTAAATAAAAATGCTTTGTGTCAAGACAGGTGCCCAAACCCAGTTGGACATGCAGGGTGATAAGCAGTAGGTATAGTTGGGGTTATGTACCTGGGTGTCAGTCTAAGCGTGGGAGAATTGCAAGATTCCACCCGGAAGCAGATGAGGGCAAGAGGCTGAATGCCTGAGGCGATAGCGCTCAGACAGCCCAGAACCAGGACAAGAGGTGCAGACAGTCCTGTAACTGTAACACCACTGTAGTGGATGTGCGCCACCTTTGGAGCGCTGCCACTGGAAGTTCCTGAGAAGTTGCCGGGAGGCACTGGCGCCCGAACTGTGGCCCTGCCCCTGCTTGGCCTCTTCCCCTGTGGCCTCACCCATGATCTGCCACTTCCTGCCCTTGCTGTGAGACCCCAGTTGCTCGCTCCTCTCCGCCCTCTCCCCCATGTTGCTCACCCATAAGGCAGGAGGGGGCAGAAAGGAGTGAGCGAGGAGGGGGCGGGGAGGAGCAGACGGCAGGTAAAGAGGAACAAGTGGTGGGCAGGGGGAGGGGGCAGAATGGGGATGGGAAGAGCAGAGTGGATAATGGGGCCTCAGGGGAAGAGGCCAAGTGGGGGCGGGGCATCTGGGTGGAGCAAGGGCGGTGCCACAGTCCAGGCACTAATGGTTCCTCCCACTTCTAGGGAGCTTTTGATGCTCACATCCCGCCTCCCCAAACACAAGAGTCATGTGCTGCATACGGACAACTGTAAGTGAAACAGGTTAGCAAAAACTCTTGTGTTTTGGGTTTTTTTTTTTTTTCAGTTTGCCTTATCGTCAGTTTCTCTCTTCATTAAATGACCTTTAAAAATGAAAAGGGAGCTGAAAAACCCTCAAGCCTTTTTTAAAAAGGATGTTAAAAGGAAAATCCTCAGGCTATGCTGTTTTAACAGGTGTTTAGTCACAAACAAGGATTTTTTTTTAAGTCAACTCCAAAAAAGTCAAATTGTATCTCTTTAGAACCTTAATTAGATTCACAATGTAATATTGGGGCTGCTAGACTGCTAATATGTTTGCTATGTTTTGCGTTGTAATCCAGACTGAGACTAAAGGTATGTCTACACTACGGGATTATTCCGATTTTACAGAAACTGGTATTTGGAAACAGATTGTATGAAGTCGAGTGCATGCGGCCACACTAAGCACATTAATTCGGTGTGCATCCATGTACCGAGTCTAGCGTCGATTTTCCAGAGTGTTGCAGTGTGGGTAGCTATCCTATAGTTCCCGTAGTCTCCCCCGCCCATTGGAATTCTGGGTTGAGATCACAATGCATGATGGGGCAAAAACAGTGTTGCAGGTGATTCTGGGTAAATGTTGTCAGTCAATCCTCCCTCCGTGAAGGCAACGGCAGACAATCATTTTGCGCCCTTTCTTCTGGATTGTCCTAGCAGATGCCATAGCTTGGCACACATGGAGCCCATTTAGCCTTTTTGCACTGTCACCATATGTCTACTGGATGCTGCTGACAGACGTGGTACTGCAGTGCTACACAGCAGCATCCCCTTCCCTTTGCAAGTTAGCAGAGACGGTTACCAGCCATATTGTACCATCTGCTGCTGTCATGGGTGCTCCTGGCTAGCCTCAGTGAGGTCGGCTGGGGGCGCATGGACAAAAATGGGAATGACTCCCCAAGTCATTCCCTTCTTTAAGTTTTGTCTCAAGGGAGAGTCAGTCCTGCCTGATATTCTAGTTGATTCTGAACTTCCAGTTCTATGGGGGTAACTATTTTGACAATGAAGGCTCAGGCTTGTTAGTTAACTTGCCCTCCTTCAACTCATTGCACTTATGGAAAAGGGAAAAAATCGATCTGGAAGATCAGCTGTTCTCTGAAAAAAAAATTCTGTTAACAGGGCTTTAACACCAAAGATCTCTTCCTTGCAATTATACAGACTCAGCTGCTGATGTTAAGGAGGAAGACAAGCTTTTTTACTTCTGGTAGGTCTGCGGAGCCTGCAAAGGTATGGGAGAGTAGAATCCAAATCACTCTTTCTTGCACATCAATAGAATTAAATTCTAATGGGATATGCTGTACCATTCCCCAGGGTACAGTCTGGACTGTTGGATAACTGTGTCCCCTCAACTCTTCAATTGGGGGTGTCTTTTACACTGCTTCACTGTAACAACAACCACTCCTGGTCCATTGACATACACCCTCTAACCTGCAAAATCACTCCTAGCTGAATTATATGAGTGCTTCTAGCCAGCCATTCATGAATGATATTACAGAGCGACACCAGCAAATTCCCAGTTCCAGACCTGTCCCCAGAAATATTCATCTTGTACTGCCCAGCACCCTCCTGGACAATACAAGCTCCTAGAAAGTCTGTCATTTCATTAACAGGGTTTGTGCATATTATTTTCTATTGTCTCAAACGGAGGTTTCCAAATACTTCAATCCAGGAACACATTGGTTTAGATCAGGGGTTGGCAACCTCTGGCACGCGGCTCGCCAGGGTAAGCACCCTGGTGGTCTGGACCAGTTTGTTTACCTGCTGCGTCGGCAGGTTTGGCCAATCGTGGCTCTCACTGGCCACGGTTCGCCGCTGCAGGCCAATGGGGGCACAGGAAGCCATGGCCAGCACATCCCTCAGCCCACGCCGCTTCCTGCTGCCCCCCTTGCCCTGGGACAGTGAACCACGGCCAGTGGGAGTTGTGATCGGCTGACCCTGTCGACCTGACAGGTAAACAAACTGGCCCAGCCTGCCAGGGTGCTTACCCTGGTGAGCCGCGTACCAGAGGTTGCCGACCTCTGGTTTAGATAAAACAATATAACAAGTTCATTAACTTACAGAAAGAGAGATTTTTAAGAGATTACAAGGAATGAGGTATAAAAGATATTGTGAGACACTGCATCAAATGGCTTACTAAATCCAAATATGTGATGCACATAGGTTCCTACAGCCTGCTGGCAATTTAGTAATTCTGTCCAAAAAAGTCAGTTTTGTCTAAAAAATTAATCTTTATAAACTCATGCTGCTTATTGCACGAGTCCATTAGGTGACTTTTTTCTTCATGCTGGATGGTCCATCATTTCTCTTGGGGATTGCATTTAGACTTTCAAATGGTTATTGCTAGGATCATTCTCCTTTTCTCTTTGAATATTGTCTACTTGCTCTTCGCTAGTTTTTGGTACTTCGCCAATTTTCCATGCCTTCAGAAATAATTAGCAGTGCTGTAAAATCCATTAGGTTAATTGTATGATAATCCCACTTTTTAACATGAGTCTGTCTCAAATTAGGACTTGGCACATTGAAAGAACTGGGCAATATTCAGGCAAGCTGTAAGGATGGTGCAAAACAGAATGAAGGGAGACTTCAGTGCAAACTTTATCTGTTGGGGACACACTGTCTCGGTACATGCAATTAACTAATAACGATCCTTTGTATCTTAGAGGCAGGAGTTGCTGTGCCACACTGAAAGTGAATAAGTACACTCTTCATCTTTTATCTTTCTTTAACTTGCTGCTTTTTCTGCAACTGTTGGGGTGTGGGTGTATACACACACACATACACTTTTATTTTGGATTCCTAGTCAGATTGGTGTGTATCCAGAACAAGTGCTCCTTTGTCAAAATAATCTGCTTGTGGGGGAGGCAGGATGTTGGCTTAATTGCTTCCTGAGGTCATAAGCATAGAAATGGAAACCACAGTCTTCATGGGTTCAGGGCTTGAAGTTCAAAATAGTCTAGGATGGCTTGGAGCTAAGGGTTGGTGCCTTTTATTGAGCAAATGCTGACCTTTCACCTCTGGAACCATGCTCAAAGCTTTCATCCAGCATGAATCTAGGAGATAAATTATCCGAAAGGAGGCATCTTTGCAGCAGCTAATTCTCTATCCTGGAAGGTGCACTTGGGCAATAGCTGGTTCTACTTTTCTTTGATTAGTGTTTTAAATTGTCATCTGCTATATTTACAGTGTCAAAAGACCCAGACAGCTGATGTTGCTGTCTTGTCTTTCAGCACAGATGGGATGTAAAAGGCCTCTTTGCTGCTCATAGACTTTAAGGCCAGAAGGGACCATCCTGATCTTCTAGTCTGACCTCCTGCATGTCGCAGGCCACAGAACCTCACCCACCCACTCCTGTAATAGGCCCATTATCACTGGCTGAGTTACCAAAGTCCTCAAAGCTTGATTTAAAGCCTTCAAGTTACAGAGAATCAACTATTTATTCTAGTTCAGATGAGCAAGTGACCCAGGCCTCAAGCTACAGAGGAAGATGAAAATCCTCCAGGATATCTGCCCATCTGACCTGGGGGGGAAATTCCTATCTGACCCCAAACATGGCGATCTGTTGGATCCGGAACATGTGGGCAGGACCCACCATTCAGCCACCTGAGAAAGAATTCACCATAGTAACTTCAAGCCCTCTCCATCTAGTATCTCATCTCCAGCCATTAGAGATATTTGCTAATAGAAATTGTGAGTGGGCCAGATGCCATTATAGGCAATCTCATTATACCATCCTCTCCAGATGAGTCTTGAAGCAAATTAGGGTTTTTTGCCCCCACTGCTCCCCTTGGAAAGCTGTTCCAGAACTTCACTAATTTGATAGTTAGAAACCTTCATCTAATTTCAAGTTTTAACTTACTAATGGTCGGTTTATACCATTTGTTCCTATGCCAATATTGGCCTTTGCCTTAAATAACTCCTCTTCCTCCCTGGTGTTTGTCCCTCTGATAGGATTGCTCTTTCGAAACACATCTCCTCATAGCCTTCATTCGGTTAGACAAGGCAAGCTCCTGAAGTCTTCTTTCATAAGGTAGTTTCTCTGTTCCTCGAATCATCCTAGTTGCCCTTCTCTGCATCTGTTCCAGTTTGAATTCATCCTTCTTAAACATGGGAGACAAGAATTGCACACAGCATTCCAGATGAGGTCTCACCAGTGCCTTGTATAATGGTACTAAACACTTCCCTGTCTCTACTCACAATACCTCACCTGATGCATCCTAAAATTGGATTAGCCTTTTCTATGGCAGCTCAGAGTGATCCTGTGATTGAGAAATATACCCAAGTCTTTCTCCCCCTCTGTCACTTTCAACTGATATGTCACCATCTTATAGCAAAAGAAACTTGTGAGTCCCTAAGTGCATGACCTTGCACTTTTAACTGTTAAATTTCATCTCCTTTCTGTTACTCTAGTTTTCAAGGTCATCCAAATTTTCTTTTATGATGTTACGGTCCTCCTCCGTATTGGCAATACCTCCAAACTTTGTGTCATCTGCAAATTTTATTAGCACACTCCCACTTTTTGTTCCAAAGTCATTAATGGAAATGTTAAATAAGATTGGTCCCAAGATCAGTCCCTGAGGAGCTCCAATAGTAACATCCCTCCAGCCTGACAGTTCACCTTTCAGTATGACCTGTTGTAGTTACTCCTTTAACCACTCTTATCAGCTAGGCACAAAAAATGGAAAGCACTTGCCAAAGTACTCTCCTTAGATTGTTTTTGTGTGTCAGTTACCCTGGGATTGCAGCAGTAAACGCTAGCAATTCTCATTGTCCCTTCAGTAGTTTCCCTAAGATGGTTCTCTCACTGCTCTTATCTGCACCAGCTTTATCTCGGTCAGCTCCGCTGGTGATAGCAATAGTGAGAGTGCTAGTATAGAGGAGATCCTGGTGGCCACCAGCATCTTAATCCATGTATCATCTCACTCTGTCATCTAGAAGAATTAGGCCTGTGTATGAATGGGATTAGGTGACAGCGTTGCTGGAGACTGGACTCTATGATCCTGGAGGACCCCTCCAGTCCAGTGCCTGGCTATGTAGACCCTACAGTGGTAACAATTCCCTTTCCTGGTCTACAGTGGCACTCTCACCTGGTGTAGAAGCTGTAAGCATGGTACAGAGAACAATGGTGTTTCCTTCCATCGGCACCTAATGCAAACTTGAGCCAATGTAACTGGGGATAGTAACTTTCTTCATGAGTGATCTAGCTGTTGGAGACCTACCCTGGCTTAGAGTCCAGTTGTGCTCTTTGTGGGGAGAGGGAGATTCATTATTTTTAAAAAAGTGAATACATTTGATTCTAATAAAGATGGCCAAGAGGCAGGCCAGGTGGACGCTGCAGGTTCCCTGCACAGCCCTACCAATGCACCTCTCCAAGCCTGTCTTTGTGGCCTTTCCAGTGTGGGCTAATCCTGCACTGCAGTGACCCCTGCTACACCAGTCCTGAACTGCTACCTAGTTTTACCCATTAGCTAAGTGCCCAATTTCAGCATCCTCTGCTAGTCCAGTCCCAGAGAAGACTGTCAGTCATACTGTGAATTGTTAGCTCTGTAATGTGGGCCGTGGTCTATAAGAGACTAGTCCAGGAAGCCACTGTGGTATAAGGTTAGTATGCTAAAATACTCTGTCCCCAGTACATTAAGAGAGCCCCTGCTAGACTGTCCCCGGTTCTGTGGTGCGGAGGGACAGTCTAGCAGGGGCTCTCTTAATGTACTGGTTCAACAGTTTTATTACTGTGGAGCGCACGTGAAGTTAAGCAGAAGCCATAGTCTTAAATGTCAAACATTTAAAATGCGAAAAATAGCCTGTATGTTAGTAAAACTAAAAAATGCTCCCTGGATGCTTTTAGAGAAGCAGTCCCCAGCGTTGCTCTGTTAATGGAGCTAGAGGTTCTCTGGATAGCACCAGTTCCCATCTGCAGCAGTGAATGTTAGAAACTACAAGACTACTCTACAGAGCTTGTTTCCATCTACCCCACAATCTTGTGCCGCAGAGGCGGAGAGTGGTGGTGGCAGTGGCAGCGATAGGGAGCAAAGAGAACCACAGGCTGAATATCCAGCAACATTTCCAGCAGTGAGGTCTGAGAACATGGACAGTCTGGTGAAGAAACAGGGGAGGCCCTGTAACTTGAACCATAGTGGACATGTCTACACTGCCACTGGGAGCGAGTCTGCCAGCCCTTGTCCACAGACTGACGCTGGCTATGTAGCTGTTGTGGCTCAGGCTCTCAAGCTCCCCCTCCCCAGTCCCAGAGCTTGAGAGCTGAAGCTCCAGCCCAAGCTGCAGCATCTACACAGCTATTTTTAGTATGCTAGTGTGAGACACTGGACCTGGGCTTGGAAGCTCATTTCCAGCGGTAGTGTAGACACACCCTTAAAAGTGGGCTAGAAAACACCGTATGGGCCAGCCTGCACTGAGTTACTCCTGAGGGCATTCTGAGCCAAAAGTTCTAAAATTCTGCACACAATGTTTTAAAATTCTGCAAAATTTTGCATTTTTATTTGTCAATAAATAAATGTGGAGGCTCCATCATGGCAATGGGCGGTCACCCTGTCAGAGTGCTGGCTTCATGGAGTGTGGGTCTAGGTGCTGACTTGGTGTGGCTCACTGGAGTGGGGGTGCAGGGAGCTTGTTGGAGTGGTCCAGGTGCAGGTGGGATGAGACTTCTAGGGTGGGAGTTCAGTTGCAGGTGGCAGTCTGGGTGCAGAGGTGGGGTCTGGATGCAGGGAGATGGGGCTCGGTGGGGTGGGTCTGGGTGCAGGGGGTGAGGTTTGGTAAGACGATCTGGGTATGAGGTAGGTCCAAATGTGCGGGGGTTGGGTGGATGGGGGAGCAGCTCCCCATACAATGACACCCCCACCCCACCCCAACCCAACCCCAGGAGCGATGGAGGCAGGAAGCGGAGGGGTGTGGAGCTTCCTGCAGCTGGAGGGGTTTCTGGGGCTGGATCTGACCTAGCCCTGGCTGCTCCTTGCAGGGGAAGAGGAAGTCCTGTCCTCCCCAAGCCAGCCAGGACTAGCTGCTGGATAGAAGCTACGGTCCCCAGCCCTTTTTCCCTAGTGATTTACACCTCTGCTAGCTGCTTCTGGCACCTGAAACAAAGCATCCTCACTGCTGGGGAGCGGCACGTGACTGTTCTTGCAGCTTCCCTTTGCTTCCCCATCAGATTGCACCCACAGGAGTAACTGAGTGGTGGCCAGTAACTTTTACCAGGCTGGAAGACTTCTTGTGGTTACACTCCAGGCATTTACTGTTGCATTACTGGTGCTCTGCTCGCAGACACTAGCTCCAGGCATGACAAAGAGCTGGCAATTGCTGCCAAAAAGAGCAGGGCCCTGGCTGAGAAGAAGTTATCTTGATTTATTGAGTGGCTGACTCAAGGTGGGCAGGACTGCAGGTCAACTTTTGTGACTGGGCTTTGAAAATGCAGAAGGATTTTCTTCACAGCTTTGCTTTTTATTGGATTGCATCCTGTAAGAAAGGCACCAGCATTCCTTGTTCTGCTAGAATTCAGCACACTCGTAAACCTCCTGGGATATGGGTACCCAAAATTTGGCCAGCCAACAGTCGCATGGACAGTGTTCCAGAAGTTGGAGGGCTGTCTTTAACTTCCATAAAATAGAGAAGATTGCAGCTGCCCTTCCCTTTAGTGCAGTGGCATGAATATCAGGATCAAGATACTAAGGCATGTAGCCCATGAAGCTTGCAGCTTTCTTAGGATATCAATAACCTAATATCTTTCTTTCCCTTTAATGGGCTTTGTAGATGGATGACTGTTGTTACCTCCTGTCAGGGTTCCTTCCCCACTCTGAACTCTAGGGTACGGATGTGGGGCCCCGCATGAAGGCCCCCCTAAGCTTATTTCTACCAGCTTAGGTTAAAACCTGGTACTCCGCCACCACCAAGTGATTTAACAAGAAACAGGGAAAAGACCACTTGGAGTTCCTCTTCCCCCAAGCCCTTACACCCCCTTTCCGGGAGAGGCTCAAGAATAATATACTAACCAGTTGGTTACAAGGTGATCAAGACCCAAACTGCTGGGTCTTTGGACAATGGAAAATCAGTCAGGTTCTTAAAAGAAGGATTTTATTCAAAAGAAAAGGTAAAAATCATCTCTGTAAAATCAGGATGGGAAATAACTTTACAGGGTAATCAGATTCAAAGAGCCCAGAGGAACCACCTGTAGCCTTAGTTTCAAAGTTACAGCAAAACAAGGATAAACTCTCTAGCAACGGGAACATTCACAAGTTGAGAAAAACAAAGATAAACTAACACGCCTTGCCTGGCTGTTACTTACAAGTTGACTTGTTCAGAAAAATTTGGAGAACATGGATTGATGTCTGGTCCCTCTTAGTCCCAAGAGCGAACAACACCAAAACAAAGAACGCAAACACAAGCCTCCCTTCCCCCCCACCCCTCCAAGATTTGAAAGTATTATGTCCCCTTATTGGTCCTTTGGGTCAGGTGTCAGCCAGGTTACCTAAGCTTCTTAACCCTTTACAGGTAAAACGATTTTGGTGCCTCTGGCCAGGAGGGATTTTAGAGTATTGTATACAAGAAGATTGTTACCCTTCTCTTTATAGTTATGACACTTTACTTGGGGGAGAGGGGGAACTGAGGCACAAGGCAGTTAAGTGACTTCTCTGCGGTCACACAGCTTGTTAGTGGCAGAATTGGAACTAGAACTCAGGTCTCCTGACTCCTGCTGTGTGGTGCTGTGTTTGTTGTGCTGCCTCTCAAAGAGAACTCTAGAGGTTGCCCTTAGGTGACTTCTGTGTTAGATCATTAACATGCTTTCCACAGCAGATCTGAGCCAGCATTCAGCCTGGATCCTTACAGAGTAGTGATTTCCCCTTATTTCTTTTCTTGCTGCCTCCTTAAATCAGCCTTGTACATATGAAGAATTCCTGGGATAGGAAAAATAGGACTTTTCTGCAAAGGCGGTGCTGGGAATGTAGAAGTCCCATGCATTAGCTGAGGACAGCTGTTTCCCTATAGCAGCTTGCATTTCCTCCATTTATTTGACTATGTAACAGCTACAGGAAAACATGTTTCATATTAATTTCATGGCCCCTCCTTTCCATGGGAGGAGGAAGCAGCTTAATTTCCCATCCCCCACCCCCCCCCCATGACTCCCTTGCTGGTGAATTTTCTGGAGGGGGCGGGGTGTTTAAAACTGTACTCCTCTTCCTCTGAACTGCATTCTGACACTTCATTGGGGATATACACTTCTCACGTGTGCAAGCTATGAGGTGGATTTCAGCCATCAAAACTAAATGGAGACTGGGAGGCTGACGGGGATGGGAATGGGAGCTGGCCCAGGACAGCAGTGGCCTGACTGCTGTTCTTGAAGTCAGGCCAGTGCTGAGTACTTTGGCTTTATTTGTTGGGTGTCAGAGTTCTTGGGGGAGTTCCCAGCAGCAAGAGTCCAGAGCACCAGACTGCTCACTTTTAGCCCATCAGCTGAGACTGACTACAAAAATTAGCTTGGACTTGTAGACCTCCATAGTAGGGGGGAAGGCAGGGCTGAGGTGCATTGGCACGGGGAAGGTTGTGCTGCAATGTCTCAGTACTGTGCTGCAGACAGAGGAGTTTTAGGTGCTGGACTCTCAATCTGCCACCTTTCAGTAGGACCAAATTCACTTAGTGTGTTAGATTTGTAGGAGGCTAATAGCAGCTAAATGTGTGTGTTTAGCTGCTCTGTACTTCCCTCTGCTGTTCATTCCTGGGCCAGTCGAGCACAGTGTCTCAAGCCACCAGAGGCCATGATGGCTATTTTGGTGCGGGATAACACCAGCAACCTTATATTTAACATTTCAAGCTGGACATCAAGCCCAAGTTTCCAAAGTCCCGTGTAACTGATCAGATACACTTTTTGTGTCTTGTGGCTGGCTGTCATGTTGCTGCTCCTGACCAGTGGGACTAGTTGACACCCATGCCTTAGTGTTCCTCCCTTTAGTCCACACAAGACGGAGGCTGTGCTGCTGGATGGGGGTTGTAGAGGGCTCAGGGGGCAAAGGTTGGGCCAAGCGGCTGTCTTGTCTCCACTTGGAAATGTTGAACTTCCTGAATGTTTCCTTGCAGAGATGAAGCTTCTGGCTTTTGCTACCTAAACGACGCCGTCCTGGGCATCCTGTGGCTGCGTCGGAAATTCGACCGCATCCTTTATATTGACTTGGACTTGCATCATGGGGATGGTAAGGCAGCCATGTGGGCTGCTAAGTGGTCCTGGCAGGGCAGTGCTTCGGGGAAGCTTTGTGGGAGCCAGGATCACCAAGGGGCTGTTACTGCAATGGAGATTACCTGCAGCACTTTGAAGATAAAGTGGCAGGCAGGCAGACAGGCTTTGTGCCTGTTTTGTTTGGGTTTATAAAACCATAAGAAAAGCCCCAGTGTTGCACTCTTGACACCTCAGCCATAAAATAGAAATACACTTCTTCAAACAAAATGTACGCAAATGAACAGCCTTGTCTCTTTACCGCTCTTGCATAGATTCCAAGTCCAGAGGGGACACCTGTGATCATCTAGTCTGGCCTTCTGTGTAATGCAGACCACTGGACTCCCCCAGCAGAATTGCTGTTTAAACTATAGCATAACTTTTTAGAAAAACATCCCTGCTATTAATCAACCACAACTAAGGGAAAGAAAACAGTTCCACTGCCCCATAGAAGAAGGGTGATTAGGGCTGCTCTCATCTATTTTCACAGCCTGAAGATTTGCATCATGCCCTGAAGTTCGGCAGTTTCAGGCTACTTTGACTATTTAGGTGTGGGGGAGGAGGCTATGCAGCTGAGGGTGCCTCTAGAAGAAGACCCTGCCAGTCGATCCTTCTCCCCAACACCAAGGGGACTTGAAATCAGCAGATGCGCTGAAGCTGAACTCCAGCAGTATAGCACAAGGAGTGAGAGGTTCTCTTAAATGGGAGGGGCTAAACCACTTAGAGCTTAATGGGTTAGAGCCAACACCTTTTCATGGTTTCCAGAAACCAGTGTAAATCCAGGAGCTCTGGTGTCCTGCCTTGATACTCTGCATAGCAAGTGGGGTGCTGCAGTCTGCACACAATTGGATTTGCTAGTCGGTTTAAGGTGCACTCCCATGTCGAGTGCATGGTGATACCCTCAGGTCAAGGTGATAAAGATGTGGATTAATGGCATCCAAAAAAGTCCTAGCCTTCTACCTAATGGAGTGAAAGAGCTGTCTTGATTGCAGTGGCTGGAGATCTAGCTAGATCCTAAGACGGCACATATGCTTTCAGAGGGACAGGTATAATTGTGGCCAAATCTTTTAATTGTTTTCTCCAATCTACCAGTATCTTCAGTGAGTTGAGCCTTTGTCAGCTAGGCCAGATCCAGGCCCCGATCTTTACCTGACTGCTGGTAGAGCACACGACTGATTCACTTGGGTTGATTACAAGTGAAGAGCTAGGGCAGGATGAGGTGTCATTGGCACCACAGCTCGTGTCTCCTCGCTCATGCTGTTAGTGGGAAATGAACAGTGGTGAGGCATTGGGGCCCTGCAAACAGACCCGTGTATGGAGGAGGATGCCTAGAGTGCAGCTTTCACAAGCCAGAGGTACTAGCTCTCATCTTGCTGTAAAGCAGGGGTTCTCAAACTGTGGGTCAGGACCCCAACGTGGGTTGGGACTCTGTTTTAATAGGGTCACTAGGGCTGGCGTTAGACTTACTGGGATCTGGGGCTGAAGCCCAAGCCCGCTGTCTGGGGCTGAAGTTGAAGCCCGAACCCCACCGCCTGGGGCCGGGCCCAAAGCCAAAGCCCAAGGGCTTCACCCCTGGGTTGCAGGGTTCAGGTTACATGCCGCCTGGCCGGTCCTGAAGCCTTTGAGCTTTGGCTTTAGCCCCCGACCTGGGGCAGTGGGGCTCGGGCTTTGGGCCCCCCAAGCCGGGGCAGCAAGCTCAGGCTTCGGTCCCCACTCCTGGGGTTGTGTAGTAATTTTTGTTGGCGGAAGGGGATCACAGTGCTATGAAGTTTGAGAACCGCTGCTGTAAAGAATGTTTGTTTGTTTTTTCTCCACTTAGCAAGGTGAAGTTCCCTCAGTTCACTTAGGCCCAGGTCTTCAAGGTATTTAGGCACCTAACTCCCACTGATTTTTTTTTTTATTTTTATTTATTTATTTATTTATTTATTTTTTAGTGAGAGTTTTAGATGCCTAAACACTTTTTGAGCCCCTGGGGCTAGTCGCTGACTTGTGTTAGGAGCTGCCTTGCGTGTCTCTCCCAGCCCTGGTGCTTGCTCTGTGTTATTAAAACACACGGCCCTGTGGTGGTGATCTGAGCAACGGTGGAATATTAAAAACAAGCAGCTCTGTATTAACAAGCTCTAATTCTATTAAGCCCCTCTGCCAAGGGGTCTCAAGCAAGAGGATTTCCTCACTGCCCCTCACATTCCATACAGGATGCAGGATTGTGTGATGGCCAATCCCAGAGCTTAATTGCTTAATATCATCAATGCAGATTTGTGATGTTGCAGCAGTCCGTACTAAATGATGATTCTATAAAACTAAAGCTGGAACGGTCTTTGACTGAAGCTGCTCTCTGCATTGGGGCCATTATTTCAACACTATTTAACGTTTCCTGCTCTCCTAATTTTTATGGTGTGTTTCATTTTGGTCCATTTCCCCCGCCCCCCCACATACACACATTTGGTTTGTATTAAGTCTTCTGCAACTTCTTTCCCAATGTCTGTGTATATTAAAAAGAGGCTTGATGAACTGGAGTGCTGCTAAAAAAGATGGATCATTAACTCTGGTTCTAATCAGGGACAGGTCTGTCCTGGGGCACCCTAATTCTGAGCTGCCAGGCTGCCTCTGCTCTTCCAGTCTGAGCAGACAGTACCAGTGCTGCGGACTTTTGCAATGATTTATGATGTGGAGATGCATTCGCCAATGATTAGGTTGAGACCAACAAAACTCATTTCACTTGTGACCCACGACACATTTGAACTAGTCTCTATTTGTTAAGGAAGGATTTACTGTGTCATGCTTGCCTTTTGCACATTCTCTCCCCCTCCCCTACTGCTTGTTTGAGGTGTGCTCTTGTGATTTCTTTGTAATGTGTAGTTCATGTGAGTAATTGACACCTGAGTTTCTCTCTTTCTCTCTGCTAGGTGTGGAAGATGCCTTTAGTTTCACCTCCAAAGTCATGACTGTGTCTCTGCATAAGTTTTCACCAGGATTTTTCCCAGGCAAGCAATCTTATTATGGCTTCACTAACTAGCAGAGTTTCTGCACTTGGGTTAAGTTCTGTTCCCTTCACTCTTTCCAGGTTTCGCACCACCCGTCTGTGTCTGCATCCTCTCTCTATCCAGAAAACAATACAACAGCAGCCCATACACTCAGTAGTGCACTTCCTCAGCCTCTTCCTGACACTAAACCTCAAGGGCACGACCACTGCTGGGTCCATTCCACTGTGCTGCCACTATCTCTTCCTGGGCTGGTGTCCTACTGTGTAGCAGAGAAAAAAGCAGAACATCAGCAGGGTTTGGATGAGCCCAGAAGGGGCACTGAGGGCAACCTCACCCTCTGTGTACCTTTAGAGGGGAGAAGGGACAATGCAATGAGATGCAAGGCACCCTTGCTTGTGCCTTTTTCTAGAGGGAGGCTGTGAGGTTCTAACGTGGGACTCTCTAGAGCTATGTCTTCCCTTACTGCGGATTATCAAGTACAGACACTACATGGTGGAGTGAAAGGCTCTGGCAGCGAGGAGACAGCAGGGATGCTATGCTGTTAAAAATAGCAGTGTAGACACGTGAGGCACTGCTTGGGCTGTACACAGCCCATGTAGAATATCTACCATGGGGGTTCAGACATGTAGGGCACTCTAATCTTCTTGTCAGAGCCCTGGCTCACCGTCTCTACATTGCTATTTATCCCATGCTAGCTGGGTGAGCAGTGTCTGTACTCTACATGCCATCATAAATGGAGACATACTGTATGAGTTAGCTTGTCAATAGCTAAGGAGGACTCCATTGGCACTAATGAAAGCTTTGCAGGACTCTATCAAGAAACGTCTGCAGTCATCCTCTTTACCTGCTTTCAGTTGTGATATGGTTAGATGTACAGAAGCAACTCTTACCAGTTTTCTGCTTTTTCATGTGATGCACTGTTTGCTCCAATCAGAAGTAAAATTTTAAAAATAGCTTTTTTGTTTAAAGGGAACCTTTAACCAGTGTTTTAGGTTTAGTGTTAAATAAATCTTAAGAGCCTCAATTCACGTCCACTTTTGTAATTGAAGGAAAATGCAATACAGATGTCCCCTGCGATGCTGGCAACTCAGATGCAACAGTGCTGTGCAGAAAGTGTAACTGACTATGGAAACCCTGCATGAAACTGGCGAGTCTAGTTTTACTGACTGAGCTGAGTGAAATGTAAAGTCAATGAAGATCGTAAATGATCAGTAAATCTTTCTAAATCCATCCCAGTTTAGTGTTAGGCAATGATTTTCAGTGATACAGACCATGAAACCTCTTAAATCAAGTTTTATCTTCACCATGTCCTGTCCATAGGTGCTGTGCAACCCATGTAGGTCTGTCCTGTCAGGTGCTGAGCCCTCTGGCCCCAATCCAGCAAA
Source organism: Chelonoidis abingdonii (assembly GCF_003597395.2). NCBI lineage: Eukaryota > Metazoa > Chordata > Testudines > Testudinidae > Chelonoidis > Chelonoidis abingdonii. The sequence goes on from NC_133776.1 coordinate 60,685,820, forward strand.
CCACTTAAGCATGTGCTTAACTTTGAGCATTTGAATAATTCCATTGATTTCACTGGGACGATTTACGTGCTTAAAGTTACAGCCATGGTTGTGAGAGAGGAAATATTGTCCCCATCTTACAGATAGAGAGCTGAGTACAGAGAGACAGAGTGACTTGCCCAAGGAAGTCTGTGACTGAGGCGAGAATCAAACCCAAATCTCCCAAGTCCTAACCACAGGACTATCTTTCTGTCTGCCAGAATGGTATTTATTATACACTTTGGGGAATGTAGAGCCTTAGCACTTGGATAGGTCAGCGGCTTTTATCCAAAACTTCAGCAGTATCCCTTTAACATCAGATTCTACCAAAACCCCTTTCACTGTCAGTTGCAGCAACCTGTGTGTAGATCAGGGCGTACACACTTCCCTCTCCCACTGTTGCTAATGTATTGAAGTCTCTGAACTCTCTCTGGGGCTGTAGTTTGCAGAGCTGGAAATCTTAGAAGTATCTTCCCCAGGGCAGATACTTCTTGAACAAGGTAACTCAAAAACCTCCCCTATTGGAAGTAGAGTGCAGACTTCTCTGAAGGTGTACTGTGCCTCAGATCTTCCCATCCTATGAAAGACATCCCAGATCTGTTCAGCCAATGTTATTGAGCTCATTTTCTCCTTAGCTGACTAATAGTTCTGGTTTGTTTGTTTTTTTTTGTTTTGTTGCTCAGGAACAGGAGATGTGTCCGATGTTGGCCTGGGGAAGGGACGATATTACAGTGTCAACGTACCTATCCAGGATGGCATTCAGGATGAGAAATATTACCAGATCTGCGAGACGTGAGACCCATTTTCTGTCTGTTTTGTTTTGAACAGAGGATTTCAGAGAACAGAACCTGTACAGATTATTACAAATCTTCTTCTTTAAGTTTTGGCCCCTTTATGGTGTCAGTTTAAAGATACAAAGCTATGTTAACTGGTGAGTTTACCTTGTAGGATCCCAATCCCTCTACTGATTGTATATACAGAAGCACTGAGCAGCAATGTCATCCACCTCTAGGTGGAAGGGGACAAGCATCCAGTTCAACTGTGTGTATTTATTTTGAGGGGCAGAGGGTGTAATTTTAACCAAGCACAATGGGTCAAATATCTACTCTTAGACTAAATGCCATGGAATCTCTAGTGTCCATACAGAGAGGGACGTGGTTGGGGGACAAGGTTAAGGTTGTTTGCAAAGCATTTCAAGTGCAAAGCTCCATTGAATTTATTTTATCTATCTTGGAAGGATTAAGGACTGAGCCATCTTTGCTGGAATTGGAACGGTTAGTTCTAAGGAGTCTAATTCTGCACCTTCACAGGTGCATGGCACAAGCCACTAAATCAGCCTTTCGGCAAAAAATGAAATCCAGGGCCTGTTCTTTTCTAAAGGTGATTAACTTTAGGACACTGCTGCTGCATGCATTTGTATGTCAATCTAGTGCTCATGATAGCCAAGGGCTAAACCAGTTGCTAGATCAAGACATGTGATAGGCAGTCATTGTCCAAGCTTCCCAGTCCAGCTCTGGCAATACGTGTTTGTCCTGACCTATATAGTACCCGACTTCTGCCACTACCTCCATGATTCCAATCCTGGATCTCTTCTGAGCATACTGTGTCAAAATGCAAAGTGATTTTAAGATTCCAATAAACATCCACCCAGGAGTAGGATGAGTCCATCAGATTTGTTTCTACTTGTGACTCAAGCTGGGATTTAAACCCAAATTCAAAACTATTCAAACGGAATACATTGGAAGTGTAAAAATCAAACAGTTGTGAAGTCCAATGTGTTAAATGGGAAAATCTTACATTAGCCTGGAGAGCGTTAAATAAGCTAAAGGATCCCTTCCCTCTGACTTCTTTTTTGCCCTACAACAATGATCATAGAGTCAAATTATCCATCCATTTACAAAGTGGTCATGGTATTTGATTCTGTGACCTCCTGTGACAATGAATTCTGTAAACCGGCTACTCCCTGTGCAAAGTATTTCCTTGCATTCTTCTCATCAGTGACCCCTGCTGGCGAGAGGAGCCCCCTTTCATTGGCCGCCTTTTCCTCTTTGGCAAATAGCTGGGCTCCAGACTTGCTCTTTGGCGTTCCCACAGCCAAGCACTAGTAAAAAGTTATGCAAAATCATGCCATTTCCCACTGTCTTGGTGGCAACTGCCTTCCTCGTCTCTATGGAAACTGACCCATTGCAGCACAATGATATAAATAAATAAAAAGGAAGTTTTGCTACTGGAATCTTAAACCATGTGCACTTTGAACTTGCCTCTCTATAAATAAGAGTGCTTGTGTTTGAATGCTTTTGTTGTAGCTGATAAACTCCTATCCTGCTCTTGGGTGGTATGGCATATGTATAATTGCCTATTGTTTCTGCAAATTGAATGACTCAGACTCCAATTAAATGTAATTGTTAGTAATAGCTGCTGTGTGGAACAGAGGCCAAGGTGTGATATTTGTTTTTTTTAAAAGTCTGACATGTCTTTAAAATATTGTAGATAAAGGCAGCCAGAGATGAGACGTTTGAGACTGACAACAGCAGAGCTGGATACTCATCTGCAGCAGTATGCATCAGTCATACACAGTGCAGAGATGTCTAAGAAATTTGTACGCACACAGAGTTCTGGAAACTTAGGCACTTACCTATTTTCTCCATCAAAAGAGAAAGTTACATGAGTTCTAGCTAATCAATGACTATCTCTTATTCATAAGATCATCCAGAATAGCTAACTTATTTGATCTTCCTGAAAAAGTGCTCTAATTAGTGAGTTAGATAGGTTCGGATAAAATGGCAGGTACCTTCATATCTATTTTAAATATTAACCTTCTGAAGATAAAAATATAGCACCTGAACAACATTACAAATGTGGAGAACCATAGTAATAAATAATCCAGAATTTGCAGAGGCATTTTCTGAATTCAAACAGAAATATTTCACACACTTTTATTCAAATTGCTGTAGCAGTTAGTATGGTACATTCACATTTAATGATGTGAGGAGGAGAAATTTAGTTAATTCTCATCTAACAGAGTCAGTGATGTACAAACACAGTAACTATGTGTTCAGTAGGGTCATACATAGTACATTCCAGTGCATAGCATATTACTATACACACATGTATATGACTATATTAGCAGGACATGCTGAGCTGCGGTATCAGGTTTTTCTCAGCATGAGTTTGGGATTGTTGCATTATTCATGACTGGAGAAACCACGAGTTATGCAGGTCACCTCAAAAAAGTGAATGTGAAACCTTTATAGTACAGATACCTTTATATGTTCTGTTTTTAGTAGAGAAGGAGGTTTAAAATGTATTAGCAAGCTTAAGAAGGGTTGGAACTGGATGTTTGTATCCCATCACTGAAGATCAGGAGGCTTAGTTACTTTGAGCCTAGTGGTAACACCAGCAGTTACATTATATAGGATACAAGTATAGAAATCTTCAGATTTCCGCATGTGTGTTGACCATTGATTGCCTGGGGTTAAGAGGAAATGGCTGCTGTGGGCTGGTTATTCCATATTATTGTGCATGTTTCTTGCCCCTGCCTCTGACAGTGACCACTGCCAGATGCTTCAGAGGTAGGATGTTGGACTAGAAGAACCAAATCTGATCAGGTGTGGTAGTTTCTTCTGTACAGGCTTTTGAGGGAAAGAAAACTATAGTACATCTTAAAAATAATCTAAGCTAGCTTTTCTAAGCATTAGTGCCTTAGTTTCAGGACCTTTCAGGATCAAAACAAGGGTTGAGTCCCCTTTCTGGGAAAGTGGAATCATCCTTTCACAATGGCACAAAATGCCCATTTCTAGCTTTGAGTCAAGCAATATCAAATCATAAACCATCTGCTGACCCAGACTGAACAGTCAGTGAATGTGAGAGGTGGGTGAATGTAGAGGAGAAAATATTTTTGTGACAGATTGACTTTTTTTATTAAACAAGACACCTGTTTAAAGCACTTCAGATTTTGGAATGTTAGGCCCAGTCCTGAGGAAATGAGATCAGAGGATAGAGTGTGCAAGTGAGGCAGATGGAATGTGCATTTATCACGTCTCTGTAACTTATAGTTTGCAGTGTTGTGGTAGGCCTGTTGGTCCCAGGATATGAGTGAGACAGGTAGGTGAGGTAATATCTTTTATTGGACTAACTTCTGTTGGTGGAAGGGACAAGCTTTTGAGTGTCAGAGCTCTTCCCCAAGTCTCAGACAAGTAACCAGAGTGTCCAATCTAAATGCAAGATGTGGCAAATTGTTAAGCATAAGGGGTTCATGCGTGCTGCATGAAATGAAGTGGACAATTAATACTTAGCAGGTGGGTGACCAGTTGGTGTAATGAGCCATAAAACCAGTGTCTCTCAAGTCCATGGTTTTTAGTGTCCAGCGAAAGTTATGAATTTAAATTCACAGGCTTTTCTTTTGAAGGTTTTGTGCAGGTTTCCTTTGAGGATGAGGACTGAGAGGTCGGATATGGAGTGATCGCTTTGTGAAAAGTGTGTGCCCTTGGGTGACAGGATGATCTTGTCTTATAGCTTTTCTGTGAGAGTTCATTCGAGAGCATAGTTTTGGGTTTCACCCACATTGTTATTATCGGGGCATTTGATACACTGGAGGAGGTATACCACATGTTCTGATAGGCATATATAGGACCCACGGCTCTTGAAAGTGTGTTGGGTGGGGGAGTATGATCATTGTAGCAGTGGATATATGGCTGCAGGTTTTACACGCTCCAGTCAGCTCCAGCACAGACCCAGAGGTTGGGCCACGCCTCTCTGCAGTTCACTGAAACTGAGATTCAGTCAGCCCAGGGGCTTCTCAGTTAACAGGGACTTTCCTAGCACCCAGTGTTCAGCCTTTTTGGGATCCTGAACCCCAGATAAATCCATTTTACTCTGTATAAAGCTTCTACAGGGCAGACAATTTATGAATTTACCCTGTATAACACTGATAGAGAGGTATGGACAACTGTTTGCTCCCCAGGTATTAATCACTTACTCTGGGTTTATTAATAAACAAAAGTGATTTTATTAAGTATAAAAAGTAGGATTTAAGTGGTTTCAAGTAATAGACAGAACAAGGCATGCAAGGAAAATAAAGCAAAAACAGGCAAGTCTAAGCCTCAGACATTAAGAAACTGATTACAGGTAATATCTCACCCTTAGAGATGTTCTAATAAGCTTCTTTCACAGCCTACACTCCTTCCTAGTCTGGGCCCAGTCCTTTCTCCTGGTACAGTCCTTGTTATTTCCAGCAAACATCTCAGGTGGTAAGCAGGGGTTTTCTCGTGACTGCCAGCCTCCTTTGTCCTGCTCCACCCCCTTACATAGCTTTGGCACAAGGTGGGAATCTTTTGTCTCTCTGGGTCCCCACCCTCCTTCCAAATGGAAAAGTACCAGATTTAATATGGATTTCATTATCAGGTGATGTGGTCACATATCACTGTAAGACCCCTAGTCCCCATTCTCCATGGGCTGGAAGAGCAGGAAGGCTTTCAGGTAACAAAGGCCATTTGCAACTGATTATTTCTGGAGCACCCTTAATGTGTTTACATCAGTGATACAAGTTTATATCTTATTCTCCTAACTCCAGATATAGAAATAATACATGCAAATAAATAGGACGAACACATTTAGTAGATTACAAGCTTTCTAATGATGCTATACAAGAGGTATTTAGTATAAAGTATATTCCAGTTGCATCATATTCATAAGCATATTTCCATAAAGCATATGGAATGCAATGTCACAGTGTTGATCTGCTTCTCTGATGGAATGTGCTTGTTTGATGAGAGTGTTTTAAGGTGTGTACCCTTGACTTTCTCATCAGAGAATATTCTTTGGTATCTGAGTGCCTGGCTGTAGAGAACAGATTTCTTGAGATGTTTGGGTCAGTGGAAGTAAGTGTGGTCATCTGTGGGGTTCCATTGTTGAAGCTGATTGTGGTATCCAGGAAGTTGATGCTAGTGTGGATGTGTTCTAGAGCGAGTTTGATGGATGGATGGATGGTGGTTGAATTGTGGTGGAAATCTGAAGGCGTTTAGGTCATCTGTTTAGTGGATGAAAATATCATTGATGCATTGTTGGTTTTATGATGCATTTTCCAGAAATTCTTCTTCAAGGTGGCCCATGAAGAGGTTAGCATATTATGGAACCATTCTTGTTTCCATGGAAAGTCCCCACAGACTTGGGGACTACATTTGTCTACATTTAAACTTGTGCTGATCTAGTGCGTCAGTGTAGACACTCACTACAGCAATGTGAGGGATTTTTTCTATCACTGTAGTCAATTCACCTACCTGTCAGCCCTTAATTGCCCATTTTAAGTGGTCTCCGACAACATGTGTGAATCTGTCACACCTTGTATTTAGCTTGGACACGCAGGTTACTTTTTCCAGATCTAAGGTAGAGCTCTGTGATTCTCAAAACTTGTCCCTTCCACCAACAGAAGTTTGTACATAAAAGATATCTCACTTACCTCATCTAATCACATGGCTAGTGGCCCTGATTAACTTTGCACAAGTGAAAATGGAGCCAGGTGGGGAGAACTGGGGTCTCCCCTCCAAGTGTGGTGCATGCATAATATAAACATAACTGTATAAAATACAAAGTAAAACTTAAATAGATACATGCCTCCAGGGCTTAAATTCTCAGAGATTATTTCCCAGAGCCCCCCATGCCCCTCCCCATTTGGGGGGCTCTGGGCTTCAGCTGCAGGGTGGAGGGTCTCAGAGCTTTAGCCCCATGGGAGGGAGGCGCGGGGGCTCAGGGGTTTAGTCCCATAGGGGTGGGATCATGCCCAGGCTTGTGGCTTCAGCCTCATGGCAGGTGCACCAGGGCTCCCATGGGTTTGAAAATATTTTCTGGAGTTCTGCTTCAGGGGGCTCCAGCTGAATTTAAGCCCTGCATGCTTCAGCTGTTATATTGCAAAGTCATGTGATAAACAGTTGCTAAAGGATGCTGAAGGAGGCTGCTGCTCCTGTTATCTGTGATGCACATTGAAATGTAGAATGACTAAAAGAATAAGCATGGTACCCTGTACCCACTCAAAAACAATCTGTTTTCAAGGCTTTCCATGAAATAATGTTGGAATTAGGCTGGAGCCACAGCTGCTGCTTCTATGGAAAGAGGAGATGTGCTAATACAGACACAAAATGGTCAGCTGAAATGAAGTGACCAGGCAGCCTGATTTTTATGCCTGACCTGTTTTAAACACACTTTTTATCATTATTATTTTTCAAGTTATTGTCCCAAGCAAAACCACTGCACTTCTCCAGTCAGCCTGCCACCTCCACTCTTCAGTCCCTGCCATCTTACTCAGCACGCCTGACAACAGTCAGGAGGTCGAGGGCAGGCTTTTAGAAAGCTCCCTGAGACCTCAGAATAAAGCTAATGACATGCCAGGCTTTGTAAGCAACTATGGAGCATGTGGGAGGGGAATGGAGGATCTCTAATTAGAAGAGTCCAAGCTCAGGACCAGGGCATCAAGATGGGGTACAAGCAGTGCAGCTCTCATAAAGAGAGAGGTTTATTCAGGGTGCCAGACCCAACAGGTAGGAATGGGAACACTGCTCGAATGCTGGGCTTGGTACCTGTTTGGGGGGTAGTCTTGAGAGGTCAGGTGCCTAAGCTTATAGGGGTTGCACCCAGCAAAGCACCTGCAACAATTACAAGATGGCTGGCCCGCCATCTGGATTTCTTCGAGTTGATCTGGATTTCATCATGCAACAAGACACTGATTCTAAGTGCTCGGCCAGACTCTGTAAAGTTGATATGATTAAAAATATACCGCCCTGCAAAAATAACCGCTGCAGCAATGATAAGATTTGCACTTAAACCCTACAGAGGCCACAGCGTTTGAAATGAGGCCTGAAAACCCAGACCCAAGCTTTCATTTCTTTCTGTTTGAACACAGGCCCTGGTTCTAATGGGGGACTTCAGTCACCCTGACCTCTGCTGGGAGAACAATACAGCAGTGCACAGACAATCCAGGAAGATTTTGGAAAGTGTTGGGGACAACTTCCGGTACAATTACTGGAGGAACCAACCAGGGGCCATTCTCCTCTTGAGCTGCTGCTTACAAACAGGGAAGAATTGGTAGGGGAAGTAGGAGTGGCAACCCGGGCAGCAGTGACCATGAGATGGTTGAGTTCAGGATCCTCACAAAAGGAAGGAAGGACAGTAGCAAAACACGGACCCTGGACTTCAGTAAAGCAGACTTTGACTCCCTTAGGCCTGGTCTACACTACGAGTTTAGGTCGAATTTAGCAGCGCTAAATCGAATTAACCCTGCACCCGTCCACACAACAAAGCCATTTACTTCGACATAAAGGGCTCTTAAAATCGATTTCTGTACTCCTCCCCGACGAGGGGAGTAGTGCTGAAATCGACATTGCCAGTTCGAATTAGGGTTAGTGTGGACACAATTTGGTGGTATTGGCCTTTGGGAGCTATCCCATAGTGCACCATTGTGACCCTTGTGGACAGCAATCTGAACTCGGATGCACTGGCCAGGTAGACAGGAAAAGCCCCAGGAACTTTTGAATTTTATTTCCTGTTTGCCCAGCCTGGAGAGCTCATCAGCACAGGTGACCATGCAGAGCTCATCAGCACAGGTAACTATGTAGTCCAATAATCAAAAAAGAGTTCGAGCATAAACTGTGCGAGAGATACTTGATCTGATCGTTGTATGGGGAGAGGATTCCATGCTAGCAGAACTCCGTTCCAAAAGATGGAATGCCAAAACAGTCTCCAAGGGCATGATGGAGAGAAGACACAATAGGGACTCACTACAGTGCTGCGTGAAAGTTAAGGAGCTCAGACAAGCCTGCCAGAAAACCAAAGAAGCAAACGGACGATCCAGTGCAGAGCCGCAGACATGCAGCTTCTACGCTGAGCTGCATGCAATTCTAGGGGGCGCCGCCACCACTACTCCACCCCGACCGTGGATTCTGAGGACGGGGTACTCTTAGCCATGCCTGAGGATTTCACGGACGGGGAAGATGAGGAGGAGGAGGACGAGCTTGCAGAGAGCACACAGCACACCGTACTCCCCAACAGCTGGGATCTTTTTCTCAGCCTGACTGAAGTAGCCTTCAACCCTCCCAAGGCGGTATCCCAGACTATGAAGCCATAGAAGGGACCTCTGGTGAGTGTACCTTTTTATAAATATAAAACATGGTTTAAAAGCAAATGTTTAATGATTAATTTGACCTAAGAATTTGGAATGCATTCTTGGCCAGTACAGCTACTGGAAAAGTCTGTTACCATGACTGGGGATGGAGTGGAAATCCTCCAGGGAAATCTCCATGAAACTCTCCTGGAGGTACTCCAAAAGCCTTTGCAGAAGGTTTCTGGGCAGGACAGCTTTATTCCATCCTGCACAGTAGGACACTTTACCACGCCATGCTAGTAGCAAGAATGACAACGTATGGTCCCAGTGTTTGCTGGCATTCAAGCAACATCCTTTCTTTATCTCTCTGTGTTATCCTCAGGAGAGTGATGTCGTTCATGGTAACCCGATTGAAATACGGGAATTTAATTAAGGGGACAGAGGTGGCCGTTCCTATGGGGCTGTAGCTGAAAAGAAATCCTCTCCACAGTTAGTGGGGTAGGGGGGCATTGGCGCTGAGCTGTTTTCATTTGTCTAGCAGGGATCTTCCCTGATACCAGTCACATGGTGTGGGGGAGGGGTAAAGTGATCATCCCAGAGAATTGGATTGGGGGGTTAGTTTGGTTTCTGCTGCTGCACGTTAACACAAAAACTGCAGCACTCGATGGGCTTTGCTTGGTATGGGAAAGGAGGGCGCTGCTTTTATGAAGGTTGCAGAAGCCAAAAGACAATGGCTTACCAAGGCCGCATGCAAGCTGAATTTTGATGCCTGGCCCTGCGCCTGTGATCTCTAACACCAAAGCCACAGGCACTCAATATTAAGATGCAAAATGTGACCTTGTACCGAAATCACATGTGCTATGTAATGTGAATAGTGCTGTTCACCGTGAAAGAGTATAACCATTGTTCTGTAAAATGTATCTCTTTAAATACTTCTCTCCCTATTTTCCTTCCCTCAGCTGCAAATTTTTCAAGCTTCCCTCCTCTGTCCCGAAGGCTATCTCAGATAAGGTGGCAAAAAAAAAAAAACACATGCGAGATGAAATATTCTCTGAGATCATGCAGTCGACCCACAGTGAAAGAGCTCATTTGAGTAAGTGGAAGGAAACAGTATCACAGTACAGGAAAGCGGCCAAAAAACGTGAGGACAGGAGGGATGAATGTAAGGAGAGGAGGGGCGCTCGAGATGAGAGGTGGCGCAGGAAGATCAGGAGGCAGGATGCAATGCTGCAGCTACTGCAGGATCAAATGGACATGCTCCAGCGTCTGGTGGAGCTTCAGGAACAGCAGCAGGATCACAGAGTGCCACTGCAGCCCCTAATCGCCCTCCCGCCTCCCCATATTCCATAGCCGCCTCACCCAGACGCCCAAGAACACGGGGGGAGGCTCCATGCACCCTATCACTCCACCCTGGTGGACAGCCCAAGCAAAAGGCTGTCAGTCAACAAGCTTTGAAGTGGCCTTTTCCTTCCTTTTCCTCCTCCCATACCCCACCCAGGTTACCTTGTCAGTTCTCTCCCTATTTTTATAATCAATTACTAAAGAATACATGGTTTTTAAATGATGGTGACTTTATTTCCTTTGAAAGCAAGCTGTGATGGAAGGGGGGAGGGTGGGTGGCTTACAAGGAATGAGTCAATCAAGGGGTCAGGTTTTCATCAAGGATAAACAAACAGCATTCTCACACCATAGCCTGGCCAGTCATGAAACTGGTTTTCAAAGTTTCTCTGATGCGCACCGTGCCCTCCTGTACTTTTCTAACCACCCTGGTGTCTGGCTGCACGTAATCAGCGGCCAGGCGATTTGCCTCAACCTCCCACCCTGCCATAAATGTCTCCTCACTCTCACAGAGATTGTGGCGCACACAACAAGCAGCAATAATGGGAATATTGGTTTCGCTGAGGTCTGAGCAAGTCAGTAAAGTATACCAGTGTCCCTTTAAATGTCCAAATGCACATTCTACCACCATTCTGCACTTGCTCAGCCTATAGTTGAACAGCTCCTGACTACTGTCCAGGCTGCTGTGTATGTCTTCATGAGTCATGGCATTAAGGGGTAGGCTGGGTTCCCAAGGATAACTATAGGCATTTCAACATCCCCAATGGTTATTTTCTGGTCTGGGAAGTAAATCCCTTGCTGCAGCCATTTAAACAGATTAGTGTTCCTGAAGACATGAGTGTCATGAACCCTTCCCGGCCATCCCACGTTGATGTTGGTGAAATCTCCCTTGTGATCCACCAGTGCTTGCAACACTATTGAAAGCTACCTCTTGCGGTTTACGTGCTGGCTGCCCTGGTGCTCTGGTGCCAAGATAGATGGAACCCATGTCCCTATCGCCCCACCACAGTTAGGGAATCCCATTGCAGCAAAGCCATCCAATATGACCTGCACATGTCCCAGAGTCACTACCTTTGTTAGCAGCAGCACAGTGATTGCTTTGGCTGCTTGGATCACAGCAGCCCCCACAGTAGATTTGTCCACTCCAAATTGATTCCCAACTGACTGGGAGCTATCTGGTGTTGCAAGCTTCCAGAGGACTATCGCCACTTGCTTCTCAACTGTGAGGGCTGCTCTCATCTTGGTATTCTGGTGCTTCAGGGCAGGGGAAAGCAAGTCACAAAGTTCCGTGAAAGTGGCCCTATGCATACAAAAGTTTTGCAGCCTCTGGGAATCATCCCACACCTGCAACACTGTGTGGTCCCACCAGTCTGTGCTTGTTTCCCAGGCCCAGAATTGGCATTCCACGACATGAACCTGCCCCATTAACACCATGATTTCAAACGCACTGGGGCCCATGGTTTGAGAGGATTCAATGTCCATGTCCTCATCACTCTCCTCGCCGCACTGCCATTGCCTCCTCACTTGGTTTTGGAGGTTCTGGTTCAGCATAAACTGCATGATAATGCATGAGGTGTTTACAATGTTCATGACTTCTGCAGTGAGCTGAGCAGGCTCCATGCTTGCCATGGTATGGTGTCTGCACAGTTCACCCAGGAAAAAAGGCGCGAAATGGTTGTCTGCCGTTGCTTTCATGGAGGGAGAGGGGGGACTGATGACATGTACCCAGAACCACCCACCATTGAGATCTCAACCCAGAATTCCAATGGGCGGAGGAGACTGCAGGAACTATGAGATAGCTACCCACAGTGCAATGCTCTGGAAATCAATGCTAGCCTTGGTACTATGGACGCACACCGCCGAATTAATGTGCTTAGTGTGGCCGCATGCACTCGACTTTATACAATCTGTCTCCAAAAATCGAATTCTGTAAAATCGGAGTAATCCCGTAGTGTAGACATACCCTTAGGGAAGTAATGGGCAGGATCCCCTGGAAGGCTAATATGAGGGAGAAAGGGGTGCAGGAAAGCTGGCTGTATTTTAAAGAAGCCTTATTGAGGACACAGGAGCAAACCATCCCGAAGTGCAGAAATAATAGCAAATATGGCAGGCGACCAGCTTGGCTTAACAGTGGAATCTTTGCTGAGCTTAAACTCAAAAAGAAAGCTTACAAAAAGTGGAAACTTGATCAGATGACTAGAGAGGAGTATAAAAATATTGCTCGGGCACGCAGGGGTGTCATCAGGAAGGCCAAAACACAATGAGTTGCAGCTAGCAAGGGATATGAAGGGTAAGAAGAAGGGTTCCTGTAGGTATGTTAGCAACAAGAAAAAGGTCAGGGAAAGCGTGGGACCTTTAATGAATGGGGGAGGCAACTTAGTGACAGAGGATGTGGAAAAAACTGAAGTACTCAATGCTTTTTTTTTTGCCTTGATCTTCACAGACAAGTTAGCTCCTGCACTGCTGTCCTGGGCAGCACAGTATGAGGAGGAGGTGAGCAGACCTCAATGGTGAAAGAACAGGTTAAGGACTATTTAGATAAGCTGGACATGCATAAGTCCAAGGGTCCAGATCTAATGCATCTGAAGGTGCTGAGGGAATTGGCTGATGTGACAGCAGAGCCCTTGGCCATTATCTTTGAAAAGTGGTGGTGGTTGGGCAAGGTCCTGGATGATTGGAAAAAGTCTAATATAGTGCCTATCTTTAAAAAAGGGAAGAAAGACAACCCGGGGAACTACACACCAGTCAGCCTCACCTCAGGCCCTGGAAAAATCATGGAGCAGGTCCTCAAGGAAACCATTTTGAAGCACCTGGAAGAGAGGAAGGTGATCAGGAACACTCAAAATGAATTCACCAAGGGTGTCATGCCTGACCAACCTGATTGCCTTCTATGATGAGATATGGGGATAGGGGTGGACATGATATATCTTTCTTTTGATACGGTCTCCCACAGTATTCTTGCCAGCAAGTTAAAAAAGTATGGCTTGGATGAATGGACTATAAGATGGATAGACAGCTGGCTAGATCATAGGGCTCAACGGGTAGTGATCAACAGTTTGATGTCTAGTTGGTAGCCAGTATCAAGTGGAATTCCCCAGGGGTCGGTCCTGGGTCCATTGTGGTTCCCGTAAGATGTATTGAACAGCCTTCATATGATGATCAGGTTTGGCTGTTCCTGGCTGGAGCTGGATTGTGCTGATGGCTTGTTATGCACAGGTGTTGCAGAGCTCTCCAGGCAGTAAAAGATCTTTCATACCGGTGACCTGCATTAAATGAGCCTAATGGGAAGATTTCAGCCTTAAATCGTTGGGATTTTGAGAAGGAAGGAGAATCAGAACAAGGATGCCTTTGTTTAATCTGGAAAGGAAAGGGTGTCATCTGTAAGGAGAGAGAGAACAGGCTGAGTGGAGAAAGAGGCAGAATCAGTTAAGGTTGAGTGTAGCGGCTGTTGGGAAAGAGAACGGATTCGGGGGGTGGTAGTTTGGTGGGTTTGGGACACTGTTTCATGAGGGCTAGGGGACTATTCCATCACTCATTTTCTGAAGGTCAAGGTAAATGTTTGAAGAGGAGTCCAAACTTTGGGAGCTCTTCCAGATTTTTCAAAACCACAAACCGTACTGAGATTCACCCGTGACTAGCCAAGAGAAGGTTTGAATGCCTGTGTGATCCCTAATGAGGGTAATCAAGGCTAGATAACATTGTAGCTTCCATTCTGTGTTCACTCAAGAAACTAGAGTGGTTGGCTTTCACATCCTGCTCCAACACAAACCCACCCTCAGCTGCACTCCAGTCAGGAGGCTCCATTCTTCTGACCTTTCAGTATGTAACAAAGGGGCACTTATACTTCTGCCACTTCCTTGTTTTGAGTAAATTTAGAGCTGATGAAAGATGCTGGCTTGACAGCCCTGGGGACTGAGGGCCTCTGTTGAGCCACACAAAGCACAGCACAGGCAATGCCATTTTCTCCCCATATGCTGCCCTGACGGGATTTAATCAGGTGGTCGACACAATGCTGAACCCCGTTTGTCCTCGTCTACGCTGCCCACTAAGCTATGATCATTGTCACCTTGCTTGATTGTCCACAGTCATGGTCAGGCATGATAGAATCCTGTGAGATAGACAAACTCTTAGAGTGCTGGGCTCTCTGGCCACCTGGAGTTGGTTTCTGTTACATTCTTGTATAGCTTGAAATTTAGCCTGTTTGCCAAATCTGGCACCAGTATCAGAGGTTGCCTAGAGAAGAAATTCTTCCAGAATGTAGATGGAGGTGACTGTAGAGCAGCACTTCCCATCTCTTCCCAGATGAGTAGAAAGAGTTACTCTCTCCTTGAGCATGGGGCTGAATTATCAACGTGCTCTAACAGAGATTCCAGGAGCTGAGGCAGTATTGATGTTTATCATTTAGGTAAGATCTGCAAAGTGCTTTGAAAATGAAAAGTGCTGTTCAGGATGAGTGTTGAAGTTAAAAACTTTATATTGTGAGCAAAAGGGTCAGAGCAGCCTGCAGGGATGCCTCACTGTCCTAACTGGGACCCTTTGCTGAGAAATGTTGGGAAGACTTGGGACCTGGATTGGTTCTGTGTGGCTGGAAACAAATTGAATGTGTTCAGTGTAGCTCTTTTAGGAATAATCACAGGGCTTGTATGGTAGCAATTCTTGCCTTCTGTGGAAGTGGTGGATTCTGCCACAAGAAGAGAATGTCCCCTAGATGAGGCAGGATTAAGGAGAACCAGACCTGTGCAAACGTTTGCAGGTTCCAATGGGAGCTGTTGTTGGCTCTGGAGAGCTCTCACAAAATTGCCCATCAAATGAAACGTCTTCAAAATGTGTATCTTGGAAAGTGGCTGTTGGCAACAATTTCAGCCCATCTGACATTGGATCTAATGGCCTCAGTAACAGATCGTCCTATTCTTCTCTAGCAAGAGGAAAACATTCCACTGGCCATAGCGTTTCACGTGTCTGCCCTTTGCTAATGGAGCCTCGAGGAATGCAGAGTACCTTGTTAGGAGAGAGCAAGCTGTTCGAGGTAGCCAGAAACTAGTGTGTGTCTAACAGAAGTAGAGAAACTCAGCAGAGGGGAGTGTCCTGGGGAAAGGTCAGTTGGGATAGTCGCATGCAGGGATGAGAGCAGCGGGGTGAACAAACTCTAGCACTAAGGAGGCCAGTGTGGAGGCAGTATCCCTAGCCCTGTGGAAGGGAATGACATGCATCATTCTGCAATGACCACTGTTCCCCACCCCACTCCCCAGAAAACTGAAGGAGCAGCACTCATGGATTTGAAGGAACCCTTGCAGGAGGGAAGATTACCACAGTGTGGGGCCCTTTGGCAGAAGGATGTGAATAGTGGTGGCCACTCAAGTGTGATGAGAAATCTGAGTGAGATATTGTCTGTGCAAATAGACAAACATCAACCTCCTGGCATGTCCTCCCCAGAATGCTGATGTTACTCTCGAGAGCTTGTCTGGGAGAGAGTACACACCGTGGGTGGTGTGTTTGAGGTTAGCTCCGGATTGACAGCCCATGGCACTGAACTATGTTATCAAGAGTACAATCGTAGCATGGGCAATCGCAGTGCATATCCTTCCCGACCCCAGTCGTTATTATCAAGCCCTCAAAGAGCTTCCATTAGTGATGAGAGAGGAGTCTGGCCTCCAGAGGCCATCCAGCTGTTGGTGTCCCTTCTGAGCCTGCCAGCCATGGGGCCTAGTTTTGTGTTAATTGTGAGGGTTGGGTTTTGTTTACCCATTCACTTATCCACTAAATTGTGATTCTTCTCTTCTTCCTCTCCCTCTCTTCCCTCCCTCCAACCCCTACGCTGTCTACCAACTAGCCCAAGGGTTTTCAAACTGGGGGTCAGGACCCCTCAGGGTGTTGCGAGGTCATTACATGGGGGGTCGCAAGCTGTCAGCCTCCACCCCAAACCCTGTTTGCCTCCAGCATTTATAATAGTGTTAAATATATTTAAAAGGGTGTTTAATTTATTAGGGGAGTCATACTCAGAGGCTTGCGATGTGAAAGGGGTTGCCAGTAAAAAAGTTTGAGACCCACTGAACTAGCCCCTTGGATAGTAGCAACTCTTGGTCATACCTGTCTTGGGCTGGGTCTGGAGCAGTGGCCTGCTGTAGAGTTGAAGAATCCATATTCTATTGCTAATCCCCTAAGACATCCACTCTTCCACACTGTGCCCTGGTGACATTCTCATTTGTGCCGCTCTGCTTGCTGAATGCACCTGAACCTGAGTCAGCCGTGCTGTGCAGATCATGTTGCCCACTTACATACCAAATTTGAGATGGGCACCTCATGTGTTTAGAGGGAAGTTACTAATGTGCTGTAGTCTGATGCACTCCCTACATCCCTTCCCTTTGGCGGGAGTGAAAAACCTCAAACCCATGACTTGCTGGCTGGGTGTGGTCAGCTCCCTCCTGAAACACCCTGGTGTGGATAGTGATATTGTATGTTTCAGTAGTTTCACATCATGGTTGTCAGATAGACTTACAAATTATTAGAGTTCCTACAAAATACAAAGACTTGACTGTCTCATGTTATTGATCAGTGAAAATCCCCAGTGTGTGGCAAAAAGTAAGTCAGGCAAATTGATCACAAAAAAAAGTACAATGCCAAGGTTAGCAAACCCGCAATGCCTTTTGTGACTGTATGGGGAGATGCGGTGTTTACTAATACAGTTTAGATCCTGTCTGCTGCTCACTGGAAGAAAGAACTCGTTTGTTTTTTAATGGGGTGATGGTGGTATTTTGAGGCTCCTCTTTCAGGTTATTAATCTGCTAAAATCATCATTTTCCTCATTTTTATACCAAATCCCACTCCACTGAGAAGTCCTGTGCCCTTGGGCCAAGTTCTCAGTACATATGGGGCATCTTTAGAGTGTGCTGCCTTCTTCCAACACTTCTCAGCACTCAGCAGATGTTAAGTTTGGGATATTTTCATATGTTTGAAAGTACATTGTATGTTCATTGTATATTCTGTCTACGTAATATTTATTGTTTGTGTGTATTTATTCCTATTTTAACAGCCATAAGGCCATTAAAGATCTCACGGCATGTAGTAAGATTAGGAGTCTAAGCTTTAGTTTTCCTCCCAAATTCTGTGTGGGTAATTACCTACTATTTACCTCTGCAGTCAGACGTGGATACAGCTCTTCCCTTCCTATCCTAAACTATTACTGTGTAGATGCCATATTCTTCACTATTATTCATGAGCTAACCGTGGACATTGCTGCACTCTTAGACATTTGTTGCGTTTCACCCAGAGGTGAGTGCACCTCAGGGTTTTTCTACATGGCAATGTAGTGTGCAGCAAGGGTGTGAGTGTATACAGTTCACTAGCCTGCTGCATGCTAAGTTGCCACATGGACCCTGCTGCTGCACACTTAGAGACATAGTAGTACATCAGAGTGCACTCCAGAACAGTTAGTTGCAGTAGTAGGGTTTGCATGGCCAGTTAGTGCGCTTTAGACTTACACTCCAGCTTGGCATGAACTAAGTCACCAGGTAGACAAGCCCTCACTGGTGAGTGAAGTAATGCTTTCACCTGAAGCTCATAAAACCCAGTGCCTCGGTCCTGCAGACACTTGTGCACACAAATAACTTTGAGCTCAGTGGGACTGCTCACATCTGTAAAGTTACTTAGCTGAGCAAGTGTTAGTACAACTAGGGCTGAAGTTTCACTAATGTTTGGGATACGTCTGGATGAAAGTCATGTAAATGTAAGATCATTATCACATAGGAGCTGTTACTTTTAACCAGCACTCTGATTTATCACATTGTTTTATGTTTATGTATCAAGTGAGATGTGGGTATATTTTTCTCCCTGTTTGCTGAGGTAGAAGTGTTTTAGTGCCTCTGGCCTGGATTTTTGTTGGTACTGCAAAATCACTTTCCATTTCCTTACTGTTTTTAGGCCCTTTTAACATGCAATGTGACTGAAGAGCAGAGTCCAGGTCTACCATGTCTGTCATAACTTTGACCAAAGTGGCATTCTGGGAAATAGGAAAGTACTTCTCTGCTCAAAATGTAAAGCCTAGACAATGATTGGAAAGGCATAGTAACAGTGTGGTTTAGCTGGCTGAAATGGCCTGCACACATCACACTGTCTCAATGTTCCATGGAGGTGTGGCCATTTGTGGGAACTCTGTTTTGTTTTATTGCATGCAGTGTGTTGAAGGAGGTGTACATGGCATTCAACCCAGAAGCGGTAGTCCTGCAGCTGGGAGCAGATACGATAGCCGGGGACCCCATGTGTTCATTTAACATGACTCCAGTGGGGATTGGCAAGTGTCTGAAGTATGTTCTCCAGTGGCAGCTGGCTACTCTCATCCTGGGAGGAGGTAAGTGCATGAGAGACTTATTCTTCTCTTCAAGTAACAGGTTAATACGGCTTGCTCCCCTGAGGCTGCTCTTTGAAAGTGAGCCCTTCTGCTTCTGAAAGCAGCATCATTTGAGAAGGGCAGCTGAAGAAATTGAGCACACATAGCATAAGGGGGGCACTGTATTGCTGATGCAGTGCTATTTGTACACAGACTTCAACTCCTTGGTACCAACAAGTCCGAGTCTCAATTCCTGACTCCGAGATCCTGGGTTAAAGGTTGCTTGGCCCCTCCAGAGATCAGAAGCTGTTAACCTCAGTCACCTCTGACTCTGTCTGCTCAATGCAGGCTTTGAGTCCCAGCTCTCATGATCTGCGCTGCGGGCCTTCTCTTTAAAAGTAAGCATTATGCTCCCAGACCTACCTTGGGCATCTGGCAATGAATTATCTCATTTGGATTCAGGCAGCGTTTGAATCTTTTATTGGCTTCATTCACAGTAAAGCAGAATTTTGATACCTAATGGAAGCCCCTTGAGTGCTTTTTGGCTTGTAGCGCATTCTGCCACTCAGTATTACTAGCTGCTTGTCCAGTGGATGAGAAATAAGCAATTCTATGTCAACAAAATGAAGCAAGGGAGGAGCACTTTGTCCCAGGAAATCTCAACTTCTTTTGGAAGATGCCTTACCCACTGCATCAACTGCTCGAGTAGCAGCTATCATTTTAGGGGGTAGGTTGTATCATTTAAGGGATATCATGAAGTACAACCAATTGGGCCTAAAATTTGACCTAGCTACTGCTAGTTGTTTGGTGAATGTTCTGAGTGTTCAAACCAGCTGTGAGCGTGAGGAGGAGAGGCACAGAGAATTTTGTTTTATCTACCACTTCTTGCCAAGAAATGAGGAAAACTAGCCACTGTCTTAGGGAAAATAACAAAACTCAGATGGCTCCGTTCTGAGCAGGGAGATTGATGTTTGCCAGAAGGCAAAGGGGGAGAGAGATTGTGAAACTGTTTTCAGTCTCCCAAAGTGGAGTTTTGATTAAGTTACTGTTTATTGTTTGTAAGAACTCTTAGAGGTTTCTGATGGTTATTTGAGTGGAAAGATTCCCCTTGCACAAAGTAAGGACACAGAGTGCTGATTGCAAATAGATTGGTGCTTTTGACTTGCTGAGCCCCAGAATGAGCTCCACTTTGGAGTTTGTATTAATTTGGGGATGCTCAGATGCTGAATCTACTGATAGGTTGTTTCACCACTTCAGTTGGCTTCATATTTTGGTCACTACTTTTAAATAAGAGTAAATTCCCCTCCAGAGGGATTCTTGCTCAGAAGGTGGCACGGATGGAAATTTTATCAGCGAATGATCAGTATTGCTTAGCCTTGATTTCATTTTGGATCACAAGCTAAGTTAAAAGGGAGATCCCAAACTGCTGTACCTGATTAGTTTGCTCCGCTCTACTTACGTTAACTCCTTCCATGCTGAGCCTGAGCATCTCCCTCCCCACCATGTCACCTTAGGAAATCTTGACCCTTGGAGTCAAAGGCTTGCAGCTTGCAGGTATCTCCTGAAGCCAGATCTGGAGGGGCGGATGATATTGCATGTTCAATTGCTGAGATGACCTGTGGGTTCAGTTTTGCAAGTCTTCCTTCTTAGTACAGATGATTAACTGTTTTAACTTAGCCCTATGCATCCAACAGGTGCAAAATACAGTTACTGTGCATGACTTGGGAAGACCAAATAAAAAGCCTTATTCATATGCATTGCAGATATAAAGTATCTTGCTTCTCAACAATGCATTCCTTTCATTAAAACTGCCTCTCTCCTCTCTCCCTCTTCCCCTTTCTAATTTCACGATTCTTGCTGGAGACAGGAGGCTACAACCTTGCCAACACAGCCCGCTGCTGGACATACTTGACCGGGGTCATCCTGGGGAGAACGCTACCCTCCGAGATCCCAGATCACGAGGTAAGGCTCTGACAAACCATCCCTTCTCCTAGAATGAAAGCTGAGTCATTCCACCTAATCAAAACGGCATCCTTGCCACTGAGTACTGTTTTGTTGAGAGACGCCCCTGTAACAATAACACACTGTCCCAGCAGCATAGTGGGCTCTTGTTCCCAAAACCCGAGACCATCTGCATCTTTTTACAAGGGATCCTGGAAGCCAGTCGGTTTCAGAGAGGGGTTCACCTGTTTGCACAAATTGCTCTTTGGGACATGCACATATTTTCACCAGAAAAAAGCAAGCCCTTTCTCAGGTTAAATTTAGCCTTGTTTTCCCTGGATTTATAGAAAGTTCCAGATGCAACTTCCAAACTGTACCAACTGCTGCTATTCCGAAGGGTCATGGGGCCAGGTGGTGGTCTTTTAACACAAGCTATCTTGAAATGCATGATCTGAACAATGGTATCCTAAAGTTTTGAACAGGGCAAGGGGATCAACTTGATGCATCCGATGAAGTGGGTATTCACCCACGAAAGCTCATGCTCCAAAACGTCTGTTAGTCTATAAGGTGCCACAGGATTCTTTGCTGCTTTAACTTGAAGGAATGCTGTCTAGATAAAATTTTGCACCTTTCAATCTGTTTGCTGAATTCAGATAACTAGGTGTTTCTTCCCAAGCCACATATTTCAGAGCTCTTCCATTCCCACATCAAAGTTCAGTGCTAGCAACCCTACCAAAACAAACCAGAGTATTCACCCTAGCCCTACAATAACAGCACAGTACTTGGGACTTCTGTAGTGCCTTTCATCTTGAGGATCTAACCAACTAGTATGTGTAGAAATAGGTAAAGAGCAAATTCATGGAAAGGAAAGGAATTTCAGATTCAAGCTTGAAAGAGATGATTAGCCATTGTGAGGCTTATGAAGCCTTTTTAAGGGTATTCTATTTAAATGTGAACCTCTGACTACAGCTGGGGAACATATGAATGAACCTTGAGTATACATGGAGAGTAAATAAGGTATTATTTCAGAAATTAACAGGTATCAGTCATTACCTTTCTATTCTTGTTAATCTGAATATTCAACATTTAATGATTTCTAAACAGTACTGAGGGATTAGTGTAATGCAGAAATGGAACAGTTGGAGGATGCTGCTGTGCATATAACGTTGCATCATTTGGCTCCAGGACTTATGACTTCTTAATCTGAACAAGCTTGCCAGAGAATGGGTTATGGAAAGGGAGATGCTTTGCCTGTGGAGCTGGGATTGCTCTGAGTTTAGGGTCCGAAATTGGCCAGACCAGATCAGCAGCAGATTCCTGTTGTAGCATTACAGTGCTTGTAGTTTTCAAGGGTTGAGATGAAGCTGATGTTCAAAGAGCTGTCTTGAATGCATGTTCCCAGATGGGTGTACTTGGAGATGATCCTAGATCATAGTGATTGAAGAGGCATGGGATCTGGAGGAGGAGGTGCATTGGCTGCCCAGCAGACATCCTCATTCCAGTTGTAGAGCCATCGGCTCAGCTTAAGAATTCTAAGTGTATATTGCCACGTATTTGCAAGGGCGAAAGGAAATGCAGGCCTGTT
This sequence comes from Chelonoidis abingdonii, assembly GCF_003597395.2. Lineage (NCBI taxonomy): Eukaryota > Metazoa > Chordata > Testudines > Testudinidae > Chelonoidis > Chelonoidis abingdonii. The sequence continues at coordinate 60,708,116 of NC_133776.1, forward strand.
ATTTACCAGGCTGCACGTGGCAACACTATATAGGTAAGGGATGCAAGGAGAGTATGGGTCACGATGCAAACTGCAGACACACACACACAACTAAAATTAATCAATTTAAAGTTTTTTATTGGGGATAGTTACAAGGGGTAAGGGAGCAGCGTATGATTAGCTAATAGGGTTAATAAAACTTAAAACACACAATGACTAAAATATCTACTAACAATATGTATAAACAAAGATGCAGCATTTAGTAATAACTGATACTTACAAATACAAACCAACGCATAACGACCGGCAAATTTAGATACTCTGTTTGAAACACTTGAGCTGAGAGAGAGGCTTCGAGGTGATCAGGCTCGGTTATGGGTGTACACAGGATACACAGGATTCGTTTTTCTTTCTCCTCTCCCTGCCTGCACATGGCAGGGCGACCTAAAGTACCCACTATGACATCACAGAAGTGTCATAGGGACGGAGCCCAAAACCTGTGTGTGTTCGTTTCTGATTGGCACAAGCAAAGTTTACACCAAGTAGGGGAGCAGGTGCCTAAAAGTCTGGCTTCGCCCCCAAAAGGTGAGGTGATGCTTATTGTTTTAGAATGCGTTCAACACTGAATGACAAAAGAAGAGGCCAGGGCAATACCGGTATGGGCAAGTTCTACAGGATGCAGACAGGAACTCATCTTAACACTAAGTAGGTTTTCTGCAGTAAATTCTTTGATCTCAGTGCTGCCAGGAGCATCATGTCTGGCTGTCAGATCATGAAAAGGATGGTAGTAAAAGAATCACTACATTTCAGTGTGGTGTGGCCACCAACTGGTTCAGCCAACAAAACAGGTGTTGATGGACAGAGGAAGTGCAGAATCTGTTTCTTTGTAAACTGTTTCTAAATCCAAGACCCTAGGAATGATCATAGTGTGATGGTGCACTGATCCTTCTGGTCTGATAGCCCTGCTAACATCTCATTACTTCTACCTTCTTACATCCTATTTCCCAAGTTCAGCTATTTCTCCTTAATACTTGCTCATATTACATATTCATATCTCCTCTCATGCTGTCCTGGTGCCCGGAACAGCCTATTTTTCTGGACATGAAGTAGTTTCCCTCTCTGCTTAAAGCCCACTTCGATCACCTAGGTTTCTATTGCCAATCAGCTGATGCAGCTTTCTTGTACCCTAGTCTTTGTATTGCACCATTTATACTGTAAACTGTTCATGGCAAGGAACGTGACTATGATGCCTTATTTAAATGCCAGATAAATTGGCTGAAAAATAATGAATAAAGCTATAAAACACCTGTATGAACAGAGCATGGAGTGAAAGGATTTACTTTTGCAGAAACTGCGGCTCAACTCCATCAATCTATTAGAATACACTTGTGTGTCATCAAAATAGTGGATAAAGTTGAGTCAGTTACATTTGTTTGGATTTTAAAATTGACTTTTAAAAAACTTTTGACAAAGTCTCTCAAAAAAAACTATTAAAGAAAGATGAAGTACTGTCATGGGTCAAATGTTGGCTGAGGTGATGAAACCAGTGTGAAGAAATGGTCCATTGTCATCATGCAGAAGGCTAGCAGCGGCATGCCTGCCACAAGGTCACATACCAGGACCTCTTTATTGAATATCTGTGATGATCTAGAAAAAGAGGGTGAGCAAAGAAGTGACAAAATTTGTAGGTGACATCATTATTTAGGTTAATTGAAACCAGAGAAGATCGAAGAGTTGCAGAAGGACCTTACCAGGCTAAGTGAATGATCAATACAATGCAATTGGCAACAATGAATTTCAGCTACCAAAGTGATGGAATGACTCATTGCACAACTATTCCTTGCCTACACATAATCACACAGGAAAAAGACTTGGGCATCTTTATGGCTTGCTGAATGAAAGTATTTGCTCAGTTGTATAGCAGGGCCAAAGATGTAAATAATGTTAGGATGATACTGAAAATGTTTAGAATCAGTGATACTGTGTTCAGTTATGGCCTCCTTCATCTCAGAAAGACCAGAAATGAAGGGGTCCAGAGATGTTCCATCAATGTGGTTAGAGGACTGGGAAGACCTTCATATGAAATGATGGAAATGATTGAGTCAGTTTAGGGATTTGATGAATATGAGGGGAGATGCGGATGAGAAGAGAGAAAGAAATTCCGTATATTGATTCTTTCTGGGAGGTGTTCTTAGACCACAGTGATGAGCATCATGTAAGGACCTAAGTAGATCCATGGTTACATTAAGTAGGATAAATGTAAGGGGTATGAAACCATCTGGCTTCAGAACACAAACTGACCTCTCAATGACAGGGGTCAAGTAAGAAAAGTTCCCCATGGGCAGGTTTATTCCATAATTGTCCGCTACAGGGTTTCTTGCACTTTCTTCCACAGGGTTAGACACATGCCACTGCTGAAGACAGGATTGTTGATTATAGTGTAGTTCCTATGTAATTTGTAAAGCCCCATGCATGTCCTATGGCTGACTGGTATAAGTAAATCTCCTATACTGGAATAGACCAGGGGTAGGCAACCTATGGCACACGTGCCAAAGGCGGCACACGAGCTGATTTTCAGTGATACTCACATGCCCAGGTCCTGGCCACCGGTCAGGGGGGCTCTGCATTTTAATTTAATTTTAAATGAAGCTTCTTAAACATTTTAAAAACCTTGTTTATTTTACATACAACAATAGTTTAGTTATATATTATAGACTTGTAGAAAGAGAATTTCTAAAAACATTAAAATGTTTTACTGGCACGCAAAACGTGAAATCAGAGTGAATATATGAAGACTCGGCACACCACTTTCTGAAAGGTTGCCAATCCCTGGAATAGAGCAATGAGCCAGCTAGCCTGCTAGTATCCTCTCTCTGAGAATGGCCAATCCTGGATGCTTCAGAGGAAGGAATTATTTAAAATGTGCATCTATTTGTGTGATACTGTCTGGGAGGGAGGGTGAGTGTGATCAGCTGGGAATCAGTTTTTTGCCCTGAAGCATGAAGATTGAGAACCATGATTTTTATTCTCGCTAGATTACAGATGCTGTTTTTCATATAAATGCATAATCCTGTTTTGAAACTGTAAGCAGTTTGCATCAATAATATCCTTCAACCCAGAGCTCCCCAGGCTAATGATTATATTTCCTTTGCAAGGATTTCCTTTTTCAGTTTTTAAATATACTTTTCCAGTTCTCCCCATCAGCGATTCCATGGTTTCTAGCTCTTGAACTATAACCAAGACCAACAATTTCTGCAACTGACTGTCTTGACAAGAAGTCTGAAAGATTTTGTTTGTTTTTTAACATCACCTGCTCCCCTTCCACGTCTCCCTGCTGAACAGGATCATTTCAAAACACTGAACATAGTATTTATTTGGCTAACAGTAAAAGATCCTGCCTGTGCTTTCGCATTGGGTAGAGAAAGATCATGTGCACTAAAGCTGAGATGTCCAACCCTTGCCCATTGAAGAGCCATACTGTCAACTTGTGATAAGTCTGGGGGTCTCACCTAATAAGCTCTCACATACCACCTGCTCTTGTATTTAATACATAAATGATGTTTATAAACATTCTTCATCCCAGCATGCAGTACTGACTTACAGTGTGATCATCCTCTTTCCAAATCCAGAAGGAGCATATTTCTTCAAGCCATTTTACCAAGCCACACCGTGTGCACCCTCTCACCGATTCTTGGGGCAGTGAGCCAGTCAACAGGAATCTTTTAAAATGTCTTTTATTAGCCTACTTCAGGTCGTGAACAAAAAAAATGAACTGAAAATGGTAATGTTAGTAGAGTTGCTTAACAAGAGAAGTGTGTGGAAAAGGAAAGCGCATGCATCAGTGTGCTAGGCTATTCGCTAAACCTACAGGATGGCTGGATCCCTGCTTTAAGGAATTTACAATGTAAATTACAGAGGGCACAGTATAGGCATGAAATATACCAGAGGAAGATGCAATCTCAAATGAGTTTTAATGAGCTCTCAGCCAGGCATCTTGTGGGTTATGTGCTACATCATGTCCTTTCAGGGTTTATTTACCAGGACAAACCTTGAAAAGTAGATCTTGCCGCATGGGACAGTGTGTTCATTCTGCACCTGCAGTGACTGAATTGTTTGCATTACTGATTGCAAGTATCCAGGCAGCAGCAAGCCTGCAACGCATTCAGTACCAGGGCCACAAAGCAGCTTTAGTGGGGCGTATTGAGCTCTGTATGTGAGAGGAGATGGGAAGGAGGGGAGGGGATGTTGGCATCTTAATGAAAGGGACGGACAGCCAGTGACCACCACAGAGGGAGGTGATAATATAGGGCACTTCTACTGCAGGAGGAGGTCCTGTGGTAGACAAAGTCCCTGTAGCCAGTTTGTATAGGTCTTCATTCTTTTATTCAGTCTTTTGTGCTCTTTTCATGACCAGGGATCAAAGAGACACTGCTGTGGTCTTGCTTAGATACCACAAACAGAACTTAGTCATTTTTCTGAGGCACCTCCTCCCCTTCTCGCAGAGCCCTGAGGAGCAGCAGCTCAGCACTGTCTGGGGAACAAAAGAGACTTTGTACCTGCTGAATAAACTCTACTCCACTCCCCACTCCACCAGCTGCCACGATGCTGCCAGAAGTGAGCAAACAGGAGGCCTGCCTTTCCAAGAACATGCAAGGGGGTTGGGGTGGGGAAGAGAGAGATTTGCATTTAGGATGACAAAAAAAAAAAGCCATCACAAAGCCTGATTGTAAGCATAGTGTAGCCCTTTTGTTGTTTCCCCTGTGTGTGTTTGGGCTTGTTCTAGTGTCTCCTTGCTGCTTGGTGCCTTCTACCTATGAGGCTGGCTAGCCCCGGGGATTGCATTTTAAAAAAGGAAACTATTCAATGAGGGTGAGGCAAACGGGGAGCCCTCTTCTGAAGTCAGCTTTTCTACCTCACCACTGGGCAAACTTTCATTCTAACGCCAGCACAGCATGTCTGGGACTTTCCTTCTACTGAGCTACAAATGGAGTTTCCTTTATATCTCAGCTCACTGCAAGGGGGGTTGATCTCTTACTTCCTGTCCTATACCTATGCAACCTAAATTCAGCCCCCTTGTGCATACACATTATGATGCAGTCTTTAGTTACATGATTACTGTTTTTTCCCACAGGGCCCCTACTTTATGGGCTTTTTTTGTGAGCCACAAAGAGAGTAAATTGTGGGTGTCTGATTTTGAAATTCCTAGGACTTAATTTTACAGACTTAGCATTACATAGCACTTTGTATTTTCAAAGCACAACTTCTATTGATTTCAGCTGTAGCTGCAAGTGCTCAGCACTTCTGTAAATCAGATCCCTTTCTCTTCCCACAGTCCGCTTCCTCATTCATGATGCACTTTCCAACTTGTGCAACAAGGAGGTAGGGGTCCTACAGACAGCAGCCTTCTTCAGATCATAGCCCCAGTGTCTCCCCAGAGCACTATCCATCCTGGGTATTGAATGAGGCGAGGGGCCTGTGGAAAAATAGTAACCATAAAACAAATCCAGAGAAGTGAGGTCTAAATTGATGTGTTTGCAACTTTTTAAATGAATCACTTTAAACCAGTGCGACTTCTGCATGTCTAAGAACTGCACTGCTAGATAGACCTCCTCCACACAGCCAGCATTTGAAGAGGGCAATAGTTAGCCCCGTGACTAATTGGAATATAGCGGCATTGGGCCTACCCTGCTAAACCTAGGAGTGCATATGTAGCATTTTGGTCACCCTCTGCATGGAAAAAAATGTTTGTTAGGAGTGACAGAGCAAGACTGAAGGTTGCCAACAGGTAAAATTGGACTGGTAACGATCACTAATGGCTTCTCTAAAAACCAGGTTCACTGAAATTAGACATTTGGGGAGACAGGGAGGGAAGCATACTGGAGTCGGTCTTATCTAGCCCTCCCTGCCAAAGCGAACTCTGGCCACGGCACGAATGATCCCTTCAGTTGACTCTCTAAGGTTTTATTCAGTTTTACATGATGGAAGCAATGAGATTTCTACCACTTCCCGTAGGAAAATATTCCTCCTTTGAAAAGATTTCCTTAACGGGAAATGCTCAGATACTCTGCTTGATTCGCTTTGTTTAATTTCATCCCACTGCCCCATTCACCCTTAGACCAGACTGTCCTTTGTGTTTACACCCTTCACATCTCTTGTTGTTCAGTGTGCACTCTATTCTAACCTTTCCTCCATCAGTAAATCTCTTTCTTCCTTTCTTCCTTCCAAATTTACATTGTGATTTAATAGTTATACTTTTTGGGGGATAAATAAAATGTGACGTGTGCATCTGCTCCTGATAAACCTGGCAATGACCCTCCCCTCCCATCAGCTTGCAGTTTAATCTAGAGGACACTGGGCAATGGATACACTGGAATTTACCAGAAACCTACTGACCACTATACTTACCTACATGCCTTCAGCTTCCATCCAGGACACACCACACGATCCACTGTCTACAGTCAAGCTCTAAGATACAACCGTATTTGTTCCAATCCCACAGACAGAGACAAGCACCTACAAGATCTCTATCAAGCATTCTTAAAACTACAATGCCCACATGCTAAAGTGAAAAAACAGATTGACAGAGCAGGAAGAGTCCCCAGAAGTCACCTACTACAGGACAGATCCAACAAAGAAAATAACAGAACGCCACTAGCAGTCACCTTCAGCCCCCAACTAAAACCTCTCCAGCACATCATCAAAGATCTACAACCTATCCTTAAAGATGATCCCTCACTCTCACAGATCTTGGGAGACAGACCTGTCCTTGCTTACAGACAGCCCCCCCAACCTGAAGCAAATACTCACCAGCAACCACATACCACAGAACAAAAACACGAACCCAGGAACCTATCCTTGCAACAAAGCCCAGTGCCAACTCTGTCCATATATCTATTCAAGTGACATCATCATAGGACCTAATCACATCAGCCATGCCATCAGGGGCTCATTCACCTGCTCATCTACCAATGTGATGTATACCATCATGTGCCAGCAATGCTCCTCTGCCATGTACATTGGCCAGCAGGACAGTCTCTACGCAAAAGAATAAATGGATACAAATCTGACATCAGGAATCATAACATTCAAAAACCAGTAGGAGAACACTTCAACCTGACTGGTGACTCAGTAACAGATTTAAAGGTGGCAATCTTGCAACAGAAAAGCTTCAAAAACAGACTCCAACAAGAAACGGCTGAACTTGAATTAATACACAAACTAGATACCATCGTTTTAGGCTTGAACAGAGACTGGGAATGGCTGAGCCATTATACACATTGAATCTATTTCCCCATGATAAGTATCCTCACACCTTCTTGTCAGACTGTCTGAAATGGGTCATCTTGTTGATTATTACAAAAGTTTTTTTTCTCCTGCTGATAATTGCTCATCTTAATTAATTAGCCTCTTAAAATTGGTTGGGCAACTCCCACCTTTTCATGTTTTCTATACGTGTATATATATCTCCTTATTATATGTTCTATTCTATGCATCCAGCGAAGTGGGCTGTAGCCCACGAAAACTTATGCTCAGATAAATTTGTGAGTCTCTAAGGTGCCACAAGTACTCCTGTTCTTTTCATTAGGAGGAAGCTCATCAGTGTTCTGAGCTCCTGCTACTGCACAGAAAAGCTGATGATGATGTCAGAATAGTGGGAGTGATATTTTTTCTAACTAACCAGAGAGCTGTCCTTGGCCATTTCTGACCACTCTGTCCCTGCTTGGCTGAATCTGTCTGGCACAAAGATTTTGTACTAGGGCTGCAGCAGCAATAAAATGCCCACTTTATTGACACAGCTTTTAACATATACAGGTTAATGGTAACGTTTAAGACCTGGCTTCCAGAGCAACACCACTTCTAAATCTCAGGAGCTTTGATACTGAACCATAAGAGATGGGCAGTTGTTTCCAAGGATGGAAAGCTCTGTAAATAAAGCTACAGAACCCCTTGCAAGGTTCTTAGCAACTTTTGACAACTAATTAAAGACTTGTCTTTAGAAGCTGCAAGGCCATTCCAGGCAGGATGGCAAGAGAGCAGAGATAATCTGTCTGTCCTGTGCAATCTGCATTTGGGCTAACAGGCTTCCTTCATCTGCTCTACATCCTGTTCATCACAAGAGATCAAAAGAAGCAACTGAGCCGCAGCAGCTTGTGGGTGTGTCTTCACTGCATCGTGAACTCAAGTCTTTACTCTGGTGTTGACACTATCCCAGCTCCGGTCCACACCCACAACCTCTGACTTGAGGTGTGCTGGTGCTTTATACTCAGACTAGCTGGCTGAGCTGAGGATATCGGCTAGAGCCTGGGTGCAGCTTTCACTCAGGCTGGTAACCTGCCCACTTTGCAGTGAGGTTGCAGGCTAAGTCACATGGATGCTGCTAGTCCTCCTGTGCTACCTTACAATTCCCTCAGTGCCCAGAAGGACAGGTGTATTCTTCCACAATTTGCTGGGAGATAATCCGTAGAGCAGCTCAGCTCACTGCAGCAAAAAGGCCCATTGGATATGCCCCCAGCAGTCTTAGTGCCATGCAGGGAAGTGCAATGCCAACATGGGCTCAGTGGAATGGGCACACTCAGGCAGGGCTTTGCAGTGTCTCTGCTGTCACCCAGCTAGGCTAGCCCAGGTGCTCAAAGCTGAGTGCCCCTCATCAGCATTAACACTGCAGTGAAGCTATATCCTATATCCAATTCAAGTGTTGTTTGGGGGTTCTCCCCTCAGTCTGCTCTGTGTGTGCACCTGAATGAAGAGGAGACGTAGAGAGCTGGAGCCAGAGGACTCATTACTGATGTAAGCTACGGACTTGTTTACACAGGGCGTTCTACTCGTTTTAGTTGTAGAGAAATTTCTTGTATAGACAAACTCTAAATCGGTACAAGCAAGTTGCAAACCAGTTGAGGTGTGTCCACATACAAGTTTGCACCAGATTAACTCAAATCGGTTTTTAATGGCCATACTGGGTCAGATCCATCATCCATCTAGCCCAGTATCCTGTCTTCTGTCAGTGGCCAATGCTAGGTGTCCCAGAGGGAATGAACAGAACAGGTAATCATCAAATGTTCCATCCACTGTTGCCCATTCCCAGCCACTAGCAAACCAAGGCTAGGGACACCATCCCTGCCCATCCTCCATGAACTTATCTGGTTCTTTTTTGAACCCTGTTATAGTCTTGGCCTTCACAACATTCTCTGGCAAAGAGTTCCACAGGTTGACTGTGCATTGTATGAAGAATGCGGGGGGGAGGGATAGCTCATTGGCCTGCTAAACCCAGCGTTGTGAGTTCAATCCTTGAGGGGGGCACTTAGGGATATGGGGCAAAAATCTGCCTGGGGATTGGCCCTGCTTTGAGCAGGGGGTTGGATTAGATGACCTCCTGAGGTCCCTTCCAACCCTGATATTCTACGATTCTAAGAAATACTTCCTTTTGCTTGTTTTAAACCTGCTGCCTATTAATTTCATTTAATGACTCCTAGTTCTTGTGTTATGAGGAGTAAATAACGCTTCCTTATTTACTGTCTCCACACCAGTCATGATTTTATAGACCTCTATCATATTCCCCCTTATTCATCCCTTTTCTAAGATAAAAAGCCCCTAAGTCCCTGAAGTTTTCATGCACCCCTCAAAGCTCTGTTCCCCTTGAAAACTTGTCTCTCTCACCAATAGAAGTTGGTCCAGTAAAAGATATTACCTCTCCCACCTTGTCACTCTAATGTCTCTGTTTAGTCCAACATCTTGAAGGCAAATTCTTTCCCTCTCTGTCAGTTTTATAACCCTGAAGAACAGCTACCAGTATTTCCCTTCACATTCAACCTGATCCAAAGGTGAATTCTCCAGCGTATACAGATCTAGGGCTGTGTCTGCTGCACAGGTAGGGAGGAGATGGGGGCACTTTCCATCTCCCTCTGAAATATCATGTGATGGGATGGTCATCCTGGGACAGGCCATGCCACATGTGTTGGCAGTGTGCTTTTAAAAAAAAAAGCTAAATACCTCATTCTGAAGTGCCCCATATTCCACCATCTTCCCCGCTGCAGATGAACTCTCCTTGCACTGGGCAGAAATAGGGCTGTTTTTATTCCATTTTTATCTCTTGCTCACTGTAGGGCCAGGCTAATTCTCTTAAAAACTCCAGCAAGAGAAACAGTCACATGCCACCTCCCTCCCAAGCCAACACAAACATGCCGTCCCACAGGAGGGTTGGCTGTTTTCTTTGCCTCTTCAGAAGATAGAGTTTACAACAGGAAGTGGCTCTGTGGTATTTTCCAGCCATTGTTTTGCAACCCCTCAGCCAGTGCAGGAACTGATGCATCCGCCTGTCACTCAGAGGAAGAACAGTCGGCTGCAAACGTTGCTGATTGAAATTGTCTACCTGTCAGGGAGAAATTAATAGCCAGGACTGATAAACGAGTGGAGCTATGGAAAGACTGGTTTGCATATTAGTTAGGACTTTTAAGCAGTCATTGGCGCACACAAGCCTAGAACTAACACCCAGTCAGGACCCTTGAAGAAATGGAGTAAGTTCACAGAAGGAATGTACAGGAGGGCTCAGTTTGGCAGTGTGCTGTGAAAGAAGAGAGATTTCGAGACTGTTAGATCACTCTTTAATATCCTTCAGTGCAATGAGATAGGAAAGCAAAAAGTAAAGGCCCCTTTCTGCCTGTTGAATGCAGTGGATACAGTGAAGTTCTGGTGTGACTGATAATATGCCATTCCCTCTGCCTTTCTTAGCAGATCTTGTCCTTATCTATTTTCAGTTTTCCCATTCTGTATATACTCAGCAACGCTCTGGGGTCTGAATTTTCTCATTCCGAGGGAAGAGATGATTTGGGGGTGAGGATTAGGCATTAGCAAGACACACCTACCCTACTTCAGGACTTTCACCCAAAATGTTTGAGAAAGTTCACTTGAACTATTTTTTTTTTCTTCTTATGGCTGTTCTGCTTTTGCTTTTCCTGATTCCAGCCAGAAATGACACAGGGCTGGGATTGCAGCATCTGTCCTCACAATACTCCCAATCCAATCAGCAGTATAAAGCACTGGCAGTTTCATGAAACTTCCAGCCTAGTTTGGAGAATTCAGCAGAGATTCTCAGCTTTGGGTGCTCATCTGAATCAGACCTTAGCGCCTTCTGAGATTAACCCATCACTAGTCATGGCATGTTGATAAATACTGGCTGAGGATTTGCAGCAGGCTGTGTTCTGCCTTGATCTCCATAATCCTCCGTACTAAAGGAGCCTTTCACCCCTAGAGATGGCCCCTGCAGGCTGTGAGGCATTGTTGGGGTCAGGGTGGGACCACTTGTACAACTGCTGCCCACATTGTACTGCTCCCAAGAACAGATATTCATTCTCCAGGGCTGTGAATCTGGCACTTATCACCAGCACTGACAAGAGGAAGCAAGTCAGAGCATAATTTCAGAAGATGATAGAAACCAATTCATATTATCACTAATCTCTCCTAGGAGGCTCATTGCTGAAACCCTGTCTCCAGAGATGTATGCAGTTTTGCTTTAGCATCTCAGTAGTTCTGATGCACAGACAAAGGCGCAAAAAGTGAGGCATGTTGGCTCCTGTTGATTAGCTAACCAGAATACTGTTGTCATAGGTAGCTACATGAACTGCCTGTGATGGGAGAGACAGGGAGCAGGGTGAGGAGCACAGTATACATTTCTAGATAGAGGCATCCACAGCTGTGAATGCTAGTAAGAAGAGAAGCCTGTTTGTATGCCTGGAAAACCCCTTTTTGTTTAAGGAGAACAAGCCTGAAGTGCTAGAGACACTCAGATGCATTTGGTTGTTTGTCTAACTCTTCATAGTGAGGTGCTGCATGGGACTCCAGCAACATGTGACTATTTTCTGTAGGCAAGAAGGTGAGGTGACTTATTTTGATTTGGGTCTTTTAGTTTTAACAGTTAATTTATACAATGTCCAGTTATGTATTGACCATGGGTTCAGTGCATTGCTGTTTGGAGTTCAGCAAAGCCAGCCAAGCTTATCCCACCAGCTAATTTACATAGAACCATAGAGTATCAGGGTTGGAAGGGACCTCAGGAGGTCATCTAGTCCAACCTCTGCTCAAAGCAGGACCAATCCCCAGATTTTTACCCCAGTTCCCCAAAGGGCCCCCTCAAGGATTGAGCTCATAACCCTGGGTTTAGCAGGCCAATGCACAAACCACTGAGCTATCCCTCCCCCTACATCAACTAGAGCAGGTAGCAGCTACCCTAGTCTTCCATACATAGGCACAGTATGAATTTCTCCATCTTGATTGGAGTGACTTGATGGCTCAGCTCAGCCAGGAACATTGCACAATGCACCTCAGTGTTAAAGCTGAGGATGGCTGTGCATTATTTGTCTGAGCTCACTGGGCGGTCTGGACTTAGAGTACCATGCATGTAACTATGACAGATGTATCTCCCAAATGCTCAACCCTGAGTCTACCCAGCACTCACTCTTATGATGCAGCCTGAACTTGGAATGGATGTTCAGGGCTACACCATAGGGAACTCAGAGCATACTGGGGTTGTAGTTCAAGGACTCTCCTGTTCTTTCATTCCACCATTGGCCAAACAGATTTATTATTAATGGACATGATTTACAGTGTCCTGTGGAAAGGGGCAGCAAGCCTGAATGCCCTTAAACTAGGATACTGTCAAAGATGGTATGGATATAATGTATACAGATTCCCAGGCTGTTTACAAAGCCACCACATGGTTTAAAGGAAAGAGGACATTTAAAACAACAATTTATCCTAACCTCTGAGTCTATCCGAAACAGGATGTTGTTTCCTGCTGGGTTCAGACACAGAAAGATTCACTCTTCTCCTCTGCTGGAGAAATGAAGGAGTGTGTGGGTGGCCAGGACTTCGCTAGGTAAGGGCTCATGTGTAGATGGCTTTATGCATGGAAGTCCTGCTGATCTACCAGCCCTTAGGGAAGTGGGCTGGCCACCCTTACTCCCCTCTGCTTCCTGTGGAGGAACTGAACCTGTTGTTAAAACAGAATCTCCCATCCCAAGCTGCACACAATAAGGGGAACTGGCTTAGCAAACTCTGGGATCTATATCCCCAGTAATCTAGTGATTTGTGTTCCCCTTCAAGGTTCTGCTTCACCACAAAACTAGCTGGTATATTGTTTTGTGCTGGCTAACGTTAGCCCTACAAAGCACAGTAAGATCGGAGACTGCAAATATATGTCTTGGAGGATTTGACGGTTCCAAAGCATGGAGAGGGTGCAGAAGGGGGAGAAACACATCATCTGCCTCTTTCGGTCTTCTTTTCCTTCAGCCCTCCTGCCCCTCTTTACTTTCCAAGAAGCTCTGACCAACTCAGTCTCAGTTGGTTAATTTAAATTTACTGTTCATTTCTTACGTAATGGGTTCCTCTCTTTGTGGCTAGCATGCTGGCCTGGGGCCAGAAGGCCTGGGTTCTTTCTCCAGCTCTGCCACTGACCTGCTATGTGTCTTTAGACAAGTCACTTTTTCTCTCTGTGTCTCAGTTTCCCCTCCCACATTTTGTATGTCTTATCTATATAGATCAGTAGCTCTTGAGGAAAGGGGCTGTCTTACTATATGGTTGTCCAGTGCTTCACATACCGGCCCTGACCTTAGTTGAGGCTGCCAGATGCTACTGTAATCTAAATACTCTATCATTCAAGATGGTTTCTATTCCATTGCTCCTTGGGTCTGACATCATCTTACCCCTTCGTGCACTGCAGACTTAACTTCTTCACAGTATTATTCAGGCTCCAAGATAACAAAAATTCTCTCCTCACTCCAGTGTAAGTACAAAGCTACTGCTTTGAGCAGGTATGTAACAGTTTACCTTCTAGTCTCTTAAGTAATTAAATGGAAGGGGAAAGAAAAAGAAAAATCTCATCTGTGTCATTAACTTTGTAATGTCTTCTGGGAGTTGTCCTTTTTCATGCATGTGCACCACTTCTGTTCTCTACACATACCTGCGCTTGGTAATCTTTCTGGATGCTAATCCAGGCTGCCTGCATTGTACTTTAGGGACAGGTTAGCGTATTTATTGTGAACTGGTGGAAGCCGACTTAAAGAACACTGTGTGGGAAACTGGTTTGGATCTAATGGAAATGTCAGCTGAAATATTTACACAGATATGAGATAACAGCATGTACTTTCTCTGTGTATATGTCTCTGTGCACAGAGCTGCTGTCCGTTTGTCAGGTTCCCAGATTTATTCTGCTACTCCTGGCAAGGAACCGCTAATGATTTAATAGCCTGTCAACACCTCTACAGAGAAACAAGGGCTGGCACTTCCTGATTCCTTATTTTCTTTGCTTTAAATAGGAACTCCTATTCTGATTAACTGAAATCTGGAAATCAAGCTGTCAGGCTGGGCAGCCTTTTGAGATCCTTAATCGGAGCAGGTTGACTGTAATCCAGGGGCCACTTTCCTGCTATACAAACACAGGCTTTGCTCCCCTTTCTAAGGAAACAGTAAGAGTTCATGACCTGGGAGAGAGCATTTGCTGAAACATGTTGCCACAAAGCAGTTTAAAGTGGAACAACTGGATATGTACTGGTCCTTAGTGTTGCTAAGTCTTGTGATAAGTCTTCTTAAAGCCCCCAGTTCCTTGAGCCACATGGCTGTGAGAGGAACTCGGTTTCACTTAAAAATTAAGTTTCTCGCTCTTTTGGTTGTGGAGAAAGGCTTGAAAATGTCACCCCTAAAGATTCGGAAAAAAGAGTCCCACATTTAATAGTTTTAAATAATCTCATGATTGGGGGGGGGGGGGGGGATTCATGATTTTTGCATGCTTTGGGTTGGCAGTACAGTGGGCCAGGTGGTAAGTGTAGGGCTGCATGCTCCCCTCCATCTGCTGCAGTCTTCTGTTGATGTCAGGGAGAGTTTTGCGGTAAGATCAAGGATAGAATCTAGCCTTTTATGTAGTAACTGAAGTTTGTTTGTTTTGTTCAGTATTTTGGTGTTGCATTTGGCCTCCTCCCTTTTAGGAGCACTGCTATTTCTACCCTTTATTTCTCATCACTTCTCATCTTCCTTTCTATCCCTCTTTCCTTCTCTTTGAATCTTTTCATTTCTACCCTCTTTATTTCCTTTCTGGCAGCAGCTCCTATGTCCAGTCTCCCATGACATCGCTCCCATCCCCTTCACCTTTCCATCCATTAGAATGATCAGCAATGGAATTGTAAATGTTGTCACTGAAATGTCATAGGCTTGACTCACCAGGGAGGCAGACTCAGGCGCACATTACTCTCATTTCATTTAAGTAACTTTCAATTGTTTTCCCATTGTAGATTTTTAGAATTCTGCACCAGATGATTTCTGCTCTTTGGTATTTCTACAATGTTTGTACCTACAATTCTAAAAACCTGGGTTTATAACATCGAAGGTGTTTTTTTGCCAAGGATATCTGAATGTGAAGCAAAATGAAGGCATCTGCCTTTGTAATTACTGGAGCACAAAGTTGCCTTCTCTTAACGTTCTTGTTCTGCCAAGAGAAAAATCAAAATGAGTCTTTTCGATGCCTTGAATACCATCCCTTGGCAACATCTAGCCTGTGAGGGATTGATTTCAAGATGGCTGCTGCGACTGGGTTGTTTGTAACAGTTTTGGAAACATTAAGTCTCATAAAATCCACCATCTCAAAGAGAATCAAAGATGGCCTTTTGAATTTTTGGGGCTGGTGTGTCTTTCCACAATTGGCCCTCCATAGCTCATCAGAAATAAGCAAATTCCCATGAGTCGTTTGCTGCATGTTTAATTGAGGAGTGACTGGGAGAATTTATTTAGACATTGCTTTTCTGTGCTTATGTAAAAAAGCTATTTTAAGATTCACAAAATTTGTTCTAAAACAGAAAATAACTTAGCACAGTTGAGCAGTCACATGCTCTGCATCCACACAGAGTCTTTGGAACCATCTGCACATGAAGCCAATTGCAGGATTGGGATATTAGTTATTAAATATAAAAAAGTGCATTTCCATAAACAACAAGATATTCCTTGGTAATTAATTGCTGTGTTAATTGTATTCATGTGCAGTATTAATTAACTGTATTCATGTGGAGTTTGTGATTTTAATAGTATTGTGATTTTAAAGTCTGGAAATGCAAAAATTAAGGCTCCGACAACAGTACTATCCTCATTGTTGTCCATAAAAATGAGTTATGGGCATGTTATACTTATGTCCAGGGCTGGCTCCAGGTTTTCTGCCGCCCCAAGCGGCTGGGGAGAGCCAATCGGCAGCACTTCGGTGGCAGCTCAATTGTGCCGCTCCATTCTTCGGCGGCAGTACAGCGGCGGGTCCTTCATTCCCTCTCCTCCTCTTCAGCGGTACTTCAGCGGCAGCTCAAAGAGGAAGAAAGAGACTGAGGGACCTGCTGCTGAAGACCCGGGCGTGCCGCCCCAATAGCGGATGGAGTGCCGCCCTTTTGTATTGGCTGCCCCAAGAACCTGCTTTCTTAGCTGGTGCCTGGAGCCAGCCCTGCTTATGTCATAAACCATGATATACTTTTACAGAAAAAAAAGGAATAGAAAATAGTGCAACTGAGGCAACTTTGCTGTTAGAACCGTAACCTTTTTATTTTCTAACTTTTTCTGCAACCCTAACATTGCAGTGTTTTGCATTTTATTTCCTGTTTCTTTTATAGAAATGAAATTAAAAGATCTTATTGAGCTTAGCAGCTTTTTCAAATGAATGTGTAAATTCCTTGAAATAACTTGCTTTGCGCATTATTCCATGCTAATGCTTGCATTGCACTAAGCTCCTCAAACCAATTAAAGGCTCTAGATCAGTGGCTTTCAACCTGTGATCCATGGACCCGTGGGGATCTGCGCACTGTCTAAAATTTCCAAAGGAGTCCACACCGCCATTTGAAATTTTTGAGGTGTCCGCAAATGAAAAAAGGTTGAAAACCACTGCTCCATTCAAGTATCAGTTGTTTTTGCTGTATCCCTGTTAAGCAAGGTAAGAATGCTTTTTACCATGGGGAAAATGTTCATAGTTCTCCCACAATGTGAACCGGAGGTGAATTCGAAAACCCTTTCCAAATTCATCTCAGGGTACAAACCAAGCAAGGAAAATGTCCCGCTCTTGAAAGGTGACTATTTCAGAAAGGTGTGGACATGTGAAAAGTAGATATGCATGAAAACTGTATTGTAAGTTTATCATTAGTAGGCGCTAGGATGGTAGTGTGCTATAACAACCATGGAGCATTCAGAATATAATGTAACTAGTGAGATGCCTTATGCATTTGAGGTATACATATGATAGAAATTACCATTATTATCATGCAAAGAATCCTGTGGCACCTTGCAGACTAACAGACGTTTTGGAGCATGAGCTTTCGTGGGTGAATTTTTGTTATCATGACACTCGGACCATCAGTAAAATCTAAGACTTTATTGAAGAGTGAGGTTAAAATTTTCAAAAGTGATTTAATGCCTTAGTCTCTTCTGAAAATGGAAATTAAGTGCTTCTGAAAATCTTACCCCTAGGAAAAATGACCCTTCCCTTTACATGACCTTCACCTCCTAACATTCTAGGAAGAATCCGTGTGTCTTGTTCATACAGGCAGAGTGCTCAAATTATAGTCTAAGTGACTGAGAAGATCAGTATTTCAGTCTGCTGTTCCATTGCTGTGAGCATTACTATAGGTCCTTTTTAGGGCTGTCAATTAATCGCAGTTAACTCGTGCGATTAACTCAAAAAAATTAATCGCAATTGATCACACTGTTAAACAATAGACTACCAATTGAAATTTATTAAATATTATGGATGTTTTTCTACATTTTCAAATATATTGATTTCTATTACAACACAGAATACAAAGTGTATAGTGCTCACTTTATATTATTTTTATTACAAATATTTGCACTGTAAAAATGATAAAATAAATAGTATTTTTCAATTCACATCATACAAGTACTGTAGTACAATCTCTTTATTGTGAAAGTGTAACAAAACAATGTAAAACTTTAGAGCCTACAAGTTCACTTAGTCCTACTTCTTTTTCAGCCATTTGCTAAGACAAAAAAGTTTGTTTACATTTACGGGAGATGCAGCTATCAGTATCTTATTTACAATGTCACTTGAAAGTGAGAACTGGCATTCGCATGGAACTTTAGTAGCTGTCATTTCAAGGTATTTATGTACCAGTTATGCTAAATATTCATATGCCTCTTCATGCTTTGGCCACCATTCCAGAAGACATGCTTCCATACTGATGACGCTCGTTAAAAAAATGTGTTAATTAAATTTCTGATTGAACTCCTTGGGGGAGAATTGTATGTCTCCTGTTCTGTTTTACCCATATTCTGCCATATATTTCATGTTATAGCAGTCTCAGATTATGACCCAGCACATGTTCATTTTAAGACCACTTTCACAGCAGATTTGACAAAACACAAAGAAGGTACCAATGTGAGATTTCTAAAAATAGCTACAGCACTCAACCCAAGATTTAAGAATCTGAAGTGCCTTCCAAAATCTGAGAGGGACAAGGAGTGTAGCATGCTTTCAGAAGTCTTAAAAGACAACACTCTGATGCGGAAACTATAGAACCCAAACCACCAAAAAAGAAAGCCAGCCTTCTGCTGGTGGCATCTGACTCATGATGATGATAATGAACATGTGTCGGACCTCTCTGCTTTGGATCGTTATCAAGCAGAACTCATCATGGATGCAAGTCCTCTGGAAGGATGGATGAAGCATGAAAGGACATATGAATCTTTAGTGCATCTGGCACGTAAACATCTTGTGACACCAGCTACAACAGTGCCATGCAAATGCCTGTTATCATTTTCAGTTGATGTTGTAAACAAGAAGCAGGCAGCATTATCTCCTGCAAATTGTAACCAAACTTGTTTGAGCAATTGGCTGAACAAGAAGTAGGACTAAGTAGCCTTGTAGGCTCTAAAACTTTGCATTGTTTTATTTTTGAATGCAGTTATTTTTTGTACATAGTTCTACATTTGTATGTTCAACTTTCATGACAAAGAGATTGCACTACAATACTTGTGTTAGGTGAATTGAAAAATAAAATTTATTTTGTTTCTTACAGTGCAAATATTTGTAATAAATAAATATAAAGTGAGCACTGTATACTTTGTATTTCATGTTGTAATTGAAATCAATATATTTGAAAATGTAGAAAACATCCAAAATATTTAAATAAATGGTATTCTATTATTTTTTAATCGCTTGACAGCCCTAGTCCTTTTGTATTGTTTTATGGGCTGAAATGAGGGCATGAAATGATGAAAGATATGCTACAACTTCCTCTGAAATACAATATTTATCCTTTAATGGAGGGTTAAATAAACAACTCCACTTCTGTTCCACTGTAAAGCCATCCAGCACTTCTCTTAGAACACAGTTACCCATATTTGTGTTCCTCAATCATAGCACCCATACGTGGATAGTTTTAGGAAAGTGGTAACCAAAAACAAACCCTTTCAACTCTGTCAGAGACTCAAATTCCACCCAAGTCAATAATGAAACTGAATGAAGTCTTAGCTGTGTGTTGGGTGTCTGGTCTATGTGATCTGGAAGTTATGTCCTAGGGAACAGGGGTCCAGGTCAAAATTTGTTGTCACAATTGTCACTTCTTGCCAAGGCTGCCAAGAAAGTTAAGAACTAACTGAGCTATGGAGATTTCTCTTCTCCTCTCCTGGAGATGGTTGCTGAGCATCAGAACTGAAGCACGTTACTGGCTCAGTGGGGGAAAGCTTTCACAGCTGCTGCCTGTGGTGTACATATTTGTAGATAAACAGGGGATCTCAGCTGCTGGAGCTGCCAAATGACACCTTTCCTGTATTCCCCGTGTATCATTTAATCACATGGGGGAGTACAGCTAGTTTGGCTTTCCCTTAATTTTATAGAATAAGCCTGATTCCTGCATGCCTAATTACTTTCTTATAAACTGGCCAACCTTTTAGGCTAAGTTTAAATTCAAATGTATACATTTTTTTAACACACTTAACTCAAAGCCAGCTGAATTTTTAAAACCTTCCATGTGCTGGTTCTGTGCTTGGTGTTGTGTGTTTATGCAATAATTTATGGTATTCTGTATTAATATAAAAAACTGCAGTTTTTCTCCTGTAGACTTAGTTGCACGTCTATCTGTAGCATGTTGTATGGAGAGGTATGTTAACAGCCTTGTGCATAGCCCTGTTCCTTACTGTATTTCCTGTCTGATGTAGCACCTCTCCAGTGTGCAGGGATCATGCCAGTGAAAGAATGTATTGTGCTAGAGCTGTGCAGGGGGGTGGGTTCAAAGTATCACCACTCTAGCACAAGGAAATCTAGCCAGAATGTTGATTTCATTGTGTGTTCTCATTTAATACAGGCAGGTGTGCAGGTATCCATGTGTGATATAACAATGCTAAATGGATTTGTCATATGTGCCAAGGGGGATGACAAATAAAATTGTATTCACAGCTGCAGTGCTGTAAAATATGGCTCATATATGGAACTTGAATTGTTAGAGCAGTTGTAGAGTTCAAGCAGGTAGAAACTCCGTAACACGTGCATTAAATAATTAAGCTACGTGAGCCACCTTGGAGGAGAAGAGGTATTTTACAGATGAGTGGATCAGTGGCAGAGCTGGGAAGAAACTCAGTCTCCTTAATAGAGATGGGGAAATAGCCACTAAATTAGAGAGACAAAAGTTCTTTCTTTGGGATATGAGGAGCACATTTGGAACCTAGCAAACAACAAGGATGGGAGTCTGTCTCTACTACCCCTAGTCCCACCTCAGATGTTTCCCTCTACTGCATTATTTTCAGGACAGTTCTTCTTGAACCTCACCCAGACCATTTCTGCCCTGCACAGTGACGACTTTGCTGATTTCCCTTTCCCTGCAGTTTTTCACAAAGTATGGTCCTGATTACGTGCTGGAGATCACACCGAGCTGCAGGCCAGACCGCAATGAGCCACATAAAGTCCAAGAAATCCTCAGCATCATCAAAGGTGAGCATCTCCCACCTCCTGCCACCTTACTGTTCTGGGAGACAGACCACTAGCTGTTGCGAAATCCAAAAATAATACATTGAGGAAAATATTTCTCTTAGTATCTTTATTGCTCTGGCTAGGAAGCTGAACTCCATGTGCTTGACAAGTCATAATATACAATGACATCCATCTTCTGCCCAGTGTTGGATGTGGTAATGGGTTGGTTGTGAAGTGCAAATGTTTCTATAGGCGTGACCGCTGCACTGTGGTCTGTGGCCTGTGGAATTCTATAAAAGATAGTCCACAGCTGTCCTCTTCAATACGAAAGGGCAGCCGGCAGAAACCCCAGGGCCTGGTGCTTGTTTATTTTTCATTGTTTTAACTTGTCCCTAGCTGCTGTACAGACAATAAAGCAAGCACACAGAATTAGTTAACAACAGAGCAATAGGCTCACGTGTCTGCTAAAGCTAAATCTCTGAGCACCAGCCAAGAGAAATGTGTTTATACCATGCCCCAAAGGTCAACAGATCTGGGCTCTGCTGGACAAACAGGGGACTCTTAACTCCCCACTCCTGCACACACACATCTCTCAGGATGCCCAATTCTAGGGACATTTACTGAGCACACTTCAGCTGTTCTGAACTGTCCAGTGGCGTGTGCCCGGCCCCTGAACTCCTGGCCTGGGAGGCTAGCCCCTGGCCCTTCCCCTGCTGTTTCCCCTCCTGTGCAGCCTCAGCTCACCCCACCGCTGGTACAATGCTCTGGGCGGCGGGGCTGCGAGTTCCTGGGACAGCACAGCTGCAGAGCCGGGAGTTCTCTGTGCTGTGTGGTGCGTGACTGTCTCCAGCTAGGCAGCCACTAGCCATAGGTGCTCCAGGCAGCACGATAAGGAGGCAGGGAGCAGGGGTGTTGGATAGAGGTCGGGGGACTTTGAGGTGGTGGTCAGGGGGCGGGGCGGTCAGAGGTGGGAACAGGGGGGTGATGGGGCAGGAGTCTCGGGGCAGGGGGAGCGGGCAGTCAGGAAGGAGAGGGTGGGTGGATGGGCAGCAGGGGGCAGTTGGGGATGGGTTCCAGGGCAACCGGACAAGGGAAGGGGGTTGCTGGATGGGGCAGAGTTCCGTGGAGGCAGTCAGGAATAGACGAGGGTGGATGGGCAGCAGGGGCCAGTCAGGGGCAGGAGTCCCGGGGAGCAGTCAAGAATGAGACGAGGGTTAGATGGCGCAGCAGGGGGCAGTCAGGGGCAGGGTTCCGGGATGGTCAGGAGACAGGAACCGGGGTGGGGGGGTTGATGGGGCAGGGTCCAGAGTGGGGGGGGCGAGAAGCAGGGGTTGGGGGTGGATAGAGGCAGGGGCCGGGCCATGCCTGTCTGTTTGGGGAGGCACAGCCTCCATACAATTTCCGAAACCTGATGCGGCCCCAGTCCAAAAAGTTTGCCCGTTCCTGCTCTAAAATGTACCATTCTGCCATGCTGGATACACCACAGGACAATGTGCTGCAGGGAAACTGAAACTGAGCAGTTTTGTTTTACTGAATGAACCATAAGTGGTTTGCAGAAAGATCACCGATAGCAGTACTGGGGAAAAGTGAATTTCACCTTAGTATTCAGTTTTAACAATCTTGCATAGAGGTAGAAACACTATAGAAAAGATTTGTGTCACATCAGTGTCCATTTAAAACTCCTGGTATCAGCTGGATCAGTTAAATTACAAATCGGAAGGTGTGTACTGGACTTCACAGCACAAATGCCTATTAACAAACCTATGAGAAAACGGTAGGTGTTTGATTAGTGGATTAGTGCCGATGCTGTTTTGTAAGAAAGGGACTCCTGAAAAGTATAACATTTTATGTTCTCTTGTGAACACACACAGTGCTACAAGTCATGCATGCTAGGGAGATAAATGAGGCTCCGTACAGAAATACATGGTAGGTCACAGAAGTTGAGAGGACTACATATGATGTAAACTCGGGGAGCAGATTATTTTGCATTATGTATTCTGTTCCATAATGTACCCTTCCCCCCATAAATTTGATTAGAGTCTAACTTTAGGAATGTCTTGGCATTCTGGAGTGCTGTACAAACTTGTGGTTTATGATTACCACCTTGGATTTACAACCACCTCTAAACAGTTGTGGGGAAGGAAGGAAGAACTTCTGCCTCTGTATTGTACATGATAAATCATTCAAAATGTATGCAGAAGTCATGGGGCCTTTGTGGAAGATCCAGATGGACATTCTTAATAGGAACCATGTGCCCAGAGCTCCATTTGCCAAACTGAATTCAGATCCCTGTCTCATATGCACTCTAAATTAAAGCCTGCTTTTATTGAAATCACACCAGAGAAAGGACTGCTGCTTCTAGCATGAACTGTAAATTGGTGGTTTATACTTCAATGTATATGTTTAGAATATTTTTTTCAGTTAAAAGAAGGTTGAAAAATAAAGATGATGGAGAAGAGTGGGGCCATGTGGTATGATCATATTGTTAACTGGATTATAAGAGTGTTTGGGGGATGGATTCTAGTCACCTAACTGTAATCATCTTCCAAACACACACAGACATCTCTGCTAGAAGAAGGGAGCCCCTGAGAAGGGCAGATGGAGGGCAAGCTAGTTACAGTGCAAACAGAAAAATTGTGTATACATGCGGCCCATGTCTATCTAGTCACGGAGTTTTCTATACCACCTGTTACCCTAGGAAGAAAGGGGAGAAGTCTCTTAGCTCACTACCTACTTGTCCAGGGTTAGTACAGACCTGGAGGCTTAGCAGCAGTTAAGAATGGAAGGCAGATGGATAGGAGGGAGGTGCTTTGGGGTTCAGGTATTTCCTTAGGATGTTTTCTCTTCTTAGCCTGAGCTCAGTTTGAGTCAGCTGCTCTCCTGGTGCTGATCTCTTGAAGGTACTGGGACATCCCTGTGGTGGTGCCAGTTGCATGTTACAAAACCAAATGTTCAGCTGAACATTGTTGGTATGTTGCTGGCAGCAGAGCCAAGGGTGTCTTGGCATCTTTCCAAGTGTTCCATGTAATACTGAAGAGGAGGGTAGGCAGGACATATCCCTGAAGGTGCTCTTGCGGATGTGGAGCTCATTCATTAGGGCGGTGTCTGTTCTGTGTCCCAGTCTAACGCCTGGGTGTAAAGAGTCCCAGATGACCACCAGTGTCACCTGTTTTCGGGTCTTAGTCGTAGCTACTTTCTCAATGAGCTGGCCTAGGAAAGGAAAGTCAGAGAAAGGAAGATAGTTGGGAAGATTTTACGCATCAACTGTTGGGTTTATTTTGGTCATGTTGACTTGTGTTTTCAAAGTGGGCTAGCAAGTTCACCTCCAAGAGAAAGGGAGTCACTAATGATCACTTTTTTAGTAGTTTGTGTCAGTTGTTTTATACTGGCTTTCATCAGCCAGGAGGGGCTGAAGGAAGAGAACTGTTCACTAAACCTGAGGAGCTCTTTGGCCTTGACTAAACCTACACCTGAGCTGATGATTTAAAGAGAGGGTGGAGTCAAACAGAGATAGACCTGGAGAACCTTACAAAGGGACACAGAGGAAATGGGAAATAAAATATGATATCCTGGGAAATCGATGAGTGACTGCATGGTGGGGAGGCAGATCCAAAGCACAGATATTCCATGGGAGAGAGATGCAGGGTGTGGGAAAGCAGCAGTAACTAGGCAAATTAGTGGAAAACAATTGAGACAGAGCTTGGAATGCAATATAGCAGCAAAAAAGCCAAAGCTTTGCTGGGCTGCATACATAAGGTTGCCTCACTGAGCAGAAATCTAGTAACCCATCAGTATAGGGCCCTACTTAGAACAACCTACAGTAGGGCATAAGCTGTCAGACACCTTGGTCTCAGAAAAATGGGAAAGCAGCTAGAGAGTTTGGTTATGAGGAAGCATTACAAGAAACAAATATGTATAGGAAAGCAACAGCAGAAATGTGCAGGTGCATGAAGGGTGGAAAGCAGCAGGGAGAGGAGTTATATAAGCTGGTGCAGGAGCTTAACTGGGAGCAACAAGGTGAAAACCAAGAAGAGGAGGTGGTGAGATCTACCACTGGCTAGGGAATTTTCTCCATCCTTTGGGTCACTTAGAATGAGACTGACCAACGCCATGGAGAACATGTTGTAAGGAGCGATCCTGCCCTGGCTAGCAGCTGAGGACAGAATCACTTAATACATATGCCTCCCCTCAGGCCTGCTGTTCTTGGAGGGGAACTTCCTCCTCGTCTAACTTGATGGCAGGAATTTGAGTTGCCATACTGGAGCCCTGTGCTCAGCAGCAGCACTGCAGCATGCGTCCCCCACAACACGTTGCACAGCCAGTGTGCTTAGATTTTGGGAGCAGAAGGAAGAGATGGGGCTGCTGCACTGATCCTTGTGGGCAGATTGGTGAGACAGCACTGGCTCAATGTTCTAGCCTATCTGTAAAGTGGGAATTAGTATTTTCTCACCTCTGCAAAGCCCTTGAGACCTGCAACTGAACACACCATGTAATCCTAAGTACTCGTCTTCCAATGGACTCTGCATGTTTCCACCCTTGGGATATGCCAGTGGTGCAGTGTGGACCAGTGGAACCTTCTCAAAATGGTGCCCGTCAGAGCGCTCCTCTGTTCCGGACTGTTCTGAGGGTAAAGCTGTAAAAGGCAGTGCTGTGTTCTGCCTACCTCAGTTCCCTCCAGCCACAGTAGCAGACAGACCAGGAGCCTCACCAGAGCTCTGTGTCCCAGATTTATCAGAACAGATGATTCCCAGTACCACCTTAACTACCTCTTATACGGATGGATCAGTTCTGCAATTTCAGCCTCATGCCTTGGAACCCAGATGCATATCAAGGGGCGATGTGGAGGGCAAAAGTCTTTTTAAGACTCATATTCCTGAGGAAACAAGGCTTTGAGTTCCAGAGGTGTTGCCAGTGAAGCACTTGACGTCACCTTGGATTCATTGGTCCCTCCCAGGTCTATGATTACCATAGCCGCTTAAGTTCAGCACCTGGATCCACAATCTGATCAGAA
This sequence comes from Chelonoidis abingdonii, assembly GCF_003597395.2. NCBI lineage: Eukaryota > Metazoa > Chordata > Testudines > Testudinidae > Chelonoidis > Chelonoidis abingdonii. Next base: position 60,734,035 of record NC_133776.1, read on the forward strand.
AGCCCTTCACACAACATGGAACACAGTGACCTCAGGGCAGAAAGATACAGGAAAGAAACCACAGATGGTTGAGCCAATTTCTTTTCTTTGGTTTTCCTCTCTGGGAAAACTTACTAAACCCACTCCCTGACAGGTGCAGGCTTCCCCAGATATACAGGAACCCCTCCCTAGAGCATGTACCGACTTCCCTAGGGGAAATACCTCATCTGGCTCAATCCTTCCTTTACCAGGGCTGGTACTGCCTCCCATACAGCCACCTCAGATCCACAGTCTGAGGCTAGATCAAGCTCTACCTTCCCCTTTGTGTCCTGAGTATTTGCACTGTAAAAATGATACAAGAAATAGTATTTTTCAAGTAACCTCATACAAGTACCATAGTGAAATCTCTTTATTATGAAAATGTGACCTAGAAATGCAGATTTTTTTAAATACAGTTCTACCTTTGTAAGTTCAACTTTCATGATTAAGAGATTGCAATACAGTGCTTGTATTACGTGAAAAATACTATTTTTTATTTTTACAGTTCAAATATTTATAATAAAAAATGAAGTGAGCACTGTACACTTTGTATTCTGTGTTGTAATTAAAATCAATATATTTGAAAATGTGGAAAACATCCAAAAATATTTACCAGTCTATAAATAGTATTCTATTATTGTTTAACAGCGCGATTAATCCCAATTCATTTTTTTAATCATTTTACAGCCCTGATTTAGTCATGATGCAGTACAGAGACTTTTGAAGGGACTGATGAATGTCTACACTGCAGTCAAAGAACCCACCCAACGTGGGACCTCAGTCTTGGTACTTAGCTCATGGAGGCTCTATTTGAGCTTTGGAACAAAGTTCCCTGTTTCACTTTTCAGTTGACAGGCTTCCTTGTGACCATGGCATCTGCTAGAAGAGCAAGTGAGCTAAAGGCTCTGACAGCTGCCCCATCTTTTATAGCCCTCCACAAACAAAGTGGTTCTTCAGCCACACCGTCAGTTCCTCTCTGAGATAGTGACAGAATTCCACTTAACCATTCCATTAACTTGCCGGTATATTTTCCCTAGACCTCACTCAAGGGAGGCAAAGTTGCATGCTTTAGATAGCAGGAGAGCCTCAGCTTTCTAGCTGGACAGGTCTGAGCAGTTCATAAATCACCCACACTGTGCAGCTCCTCTGGGGAAAGAATAGAAATCAGTCGCATCAGAGTGCCTGTGTATGTGGGTGAGGCTTTGTGTGGACGAATGGTGCAGCAGATCTCTGTGTCTGTCCCAATGGGGCTTGGATCACACTGCACAAGGGCCAAGGCAGTGTCCATGGCCTACCTTAGACCTGCCCCAGTTTTAGAGATCTATAGCGCTGCAGCTTGTGTCACATCCTTACGAAACCCTGTTCCCTTGATCTGGCAGCCAGATTAAAGGCTCAGTATGACAGTCAGTGTGTAACTAGCATGCTGCAGCCCATTGTCCAGAGGCAGGAGTGCTGTGGATCCAACATTGCAGAAGTCCTGGGAATGTGTAACGGCCCCTTGAAGAAGAATTGAAGGTTACTCAGCTGTAACCGGAGTTCCTTGAGATGGACTTTGCATGTTCACACTCCCCACCTGCCGCCTTCTCGTCCTTGGAGTCCTGTTTGGATCAAGGAAGGGGGCCAGAGTATAGCATCTCCTTTTATAGTCTTGCCCTAACAGGATTCAGGAGCACTGAGAGAAGGGGATGGGAGGGCTTTAGTGAGCACTGCTGCTAGAAGGTTCTGCCAGTTGAAGCTGCACCATTGGTGCATCCCAAGCATGAGAATGTGCAGAGCTCATCTCTGACTCTGGTGATAGGTGGGTAATATTCATTGCTGCAAGTGCCTGTTGTTTGGGAATCAGCTGTTTTCCTCCAGGTGCCATAGTGCCCTGGTAACTGCACCTACTGGATGTGATGTCAGTCTTGTTTATCTCTGGAAGAGGCTTCAGAATTGTGAGCACAAGGCCAGCTTTAAAGGAAATGGAATTTCAGTTCATGAACTTGAGGGAGACAGAGGCTTAAAGATTCATATATTCCAGGTCCTGAAGGGACCATTTGTGATCATATAGTCCAACCTCCTGGAGAACACAACCCATAAATGAATCCTGGGTGTTCCTGTCCTCCCTGCCTGTCTATCTCTCAGTAGCCAGACAGTGGGAAGAGACTCCTACATGCTGGAGTGGGCAATCTCTCTGCTTTGGTGAGGCTGCAATTTGAGTCAGTGCTGAAGAGAAGACTCAGCTGAATGGAGAAGTGCAGTAGTGCAAATTAATTCCTCCAATCCCTACCTCAGATCATAGAATCATAGAAGATTAGGGTTGGAAGAGACCTCAGGAGGTCATCTAGTCTAACCCCCTGCTCAATGCAGGACCAATCTCCAACTAAATCATCCCAGCCAGGGCTTTGTCAAGCTAGGCCTTAAAAACCTCTTGACCTTAAAAACCTCTAAGGATGCAGATTCCACCAAGCTCCCTAGGTAAACCATTCCAGTGATTCACTACCCTCCTAGTGAAATAGTGTTTCCCAATATCCAACCAAGACCTCCCCCACTGCAACTTGAGATCATTGCTCCTTGTTCTGTCATCTGCCACCACTGAAAGCAGCCTAGATCCATCCTCTTTGGAATCCCTTTTCAGGTAGTTGAAGGCTGCTATCAAATCCCCCCCTCACTCTTCTCTTCTGCAGACTAAATAAACCCAGTTCCCTCTCCTCATAAGTCATGTTCCCCAGCCCCCTAATCATTTTAGTTGGTCTTTGCTGGACTCTGTGCACACCCTGTCTGTAGTGGGGGGCCCAAAACTGGATGCAATACTCCAGATGGCCTCTGGTCTCACCAGTGCCGAATAGAGGGGAATAAACATTTCCCTCAATCTGCTGGCAATGCTCCTACAAACGCAGCCCAATATGCCTTCTTGACAACACAGGCACACTGCTCACTCATATCCAGCTTCTCATCCACTGTAATCCCCAAGTCCTTTTCTGCAGAACCGCTGCTTAGCCAGCTGGTCTCTTGCCTGTAGCAGTGCATGGGATTCTTCCATCCTAAGTGCAGGACTCTGCACTTGTCCTTGTTGAACCTCATCAGATTTCTTTTGGTCCAATTCTCCAATTTATCTAGGTCATTGAGGACCCTATCCCTATCCTCCAGCATATCTACCTCTCCCCCCGGCTTAGTGTCATCTCCGAACTTGCTGAGGGTGCAATCCATCCCATCATCCAGATCGTTAATAAAGATGTTGAACAAAACCAGCCCCAGGACCGACCCTTGGGGCACTCCACTTGATACTGGCTGCCAACTAGACATTGAGCAGTTGATCACTACCTGTTGAACCGGACAATCTAGCCAGCTTTCTATCCACGTTATAGTCCATTCATCCAATCCATACTTTTTTAACTTGCTGGCAAGAATACTGTGGGAAACCTGTATAAATCAGTGGGAATCTGATTAACACCCTGGCTTTATACAGGGGCCAACCCCCCACATGAAGGGATCCTGCACCCTGACTTCTGTCAACAAAAACGTGCATCCTTTTCTCTGCTCTTAAGCAATGACCTCACCCTGAGGTATGGCTGACTAGCCCTCACACCTCGCCAAACACTGGCTGTTGCTAATTTTCCTGGTCCTGCTGCAGCCTGTTCAACATCACTGTAACTGCCTCTTCCTGTGCACCCTTGCTTGTACACTTTAGGTGCTAATAACTGGTTCGCAACAGCTGAGAGCTGTGTTGGTAACTTGTTAGGAACCTGAGAACCTCACTTAATTTGCATGAAATGTTGCCACTTGCACCCATGCTCAGTCCACGTTGAGTACTGATGTGCAAACTGCAGAGTACAGCTCCTGCCATGCAATTTTCCATCATGACCCAACTGCAGCTCTATGTGGAGCATTGCATGCTGGGAGCCTGTAGTTCTGTATTAAAGGTGAAGGCAGCTATATGTCACATAGAATCCTTTGAATGACCTGTAAGCCAGGCTTCCGCCACCCCAGTTTAAATTATATTTTGATTAAGAGCAGGGATGTGAACAGTCTTAAGGGGCACAGTGTTCCCAGCGTAGAGTAGGATATATATAAACATGCACTCCTCTCCCTGCAGTTCCAAGCCGGAATCGCCTAAGGGTTCATTTCTTTAAATGAAGTTAGACTGTCAAGTCTGTTGAAATGTATGCAGTTCAGCTGGCCGTTGTGTAAGAATGCAGCGTGTGCTCGCCAGTTGGCACCAGTCTTGCCAAGTGTTTAGAGGCTGTCTGGCCGAAACAAATAAAATGAAAGCATCACTGATTAAATGTGCCTGAAATGCTTAATTGGCTGCCTGAAGAACAGAAAATAAAACAAACTGCTTTCCATGGTGCCAAAAAAGCAGAATAATGGTGAATAACAAAGGCCTGGGACAGTGAGCCATCAAACGCTGGGACACGCAGGGCAGCAGCCCAGACCGAAGTGTCCTGTTCTGCAGCACGGTGTGTTTTCTTTCTGCCCTCGCCTTTCTTTAGAGCTTTAATTTCATTATGTAGTAAATATAAATCAATTGGTGAACAAGCCAGCCAAACAGTCCAGAGCCAAGATGTGTGTCTGCCTGGGAAAGGGCTTCAGCCCAGCGTTTACACCACTTGCAGTCATCTCAGCGCCTTTTCTGGGGTGCATGTATCTGGTCAGCGCTCAACTCGTTCTGTTCAGTGCCCTGGACCATCAAGAGCAGGCAAGTCCCACCCTGTGCAGTGCTCTGCCCTCCTCTAATAGTGGCTGAGCCTGCACCAGCCTGGGTTAGTCTCTTAACTCAGGCAGGAGAGGCTCATTCTTTAAGATCTCAAGGTGCCAGGTTCAGTCGCACAGCCAATACCCCACTCAGGAGCATGGTGTTATGCTGCCTAGTGCACGTGTGGCTCCAGCAGAGCAGAAAGCTACTGGGATTAGCTTCTCAAATGCTGTCCTCCCCTCCATACCAGCAGGCATGTATTGGGTCACAGTCCAGAACTGGGAGGAGGAGAGGAAAGAGACCTCTGTCCTCCCAGCAGCTAAGGAGATTCCCAAATGAAGTGACATTGTTAAGCTGCTGTGGTGTGATGCTCCATCAGCATGCGATGACATAGTGAGATGATGATAATTTCATGAGTCTCCATCTGTGAAAAGCAGATAGTCCCACTGGCTTTGTTTAGGGCAGCGATGACCGTGGGCCAGCAAGATGTGAATGATACCCTAGCACAGCTACAATTCTGAAACGCAGTCAAGTCTGTTCTTAATTTTAGTCTTTGCTTTGCTGACTGCTCAGTTGTTCTAGCTGCTGTCGGCTTTTCCAGCCAAGTCTGTGCTGGTCATAACAGACCCTAACTACTGTGCAAAGCAATAAATTTACACAGTGGTGCATCCATTCCTCGGGCATGCAATAAAAACCTTTATGATCTGTTTGGGATGTAAAGCAGTGAGTCTACAGAGAAATTGGTAGTGTTGAAATTGGGGGAGGGAATCCCAGCGCAGGCTTGTGTGCCGTCTTTATCAAGTTCTAGTTGTTGCATATTTGAAAGTAATTGAGCTAGAGTTGCCAAATTGTTTGCGAAGAGTCCTGGGAAGCCCCAGGCACTTCTTCCTGTATGAGACCTAAAGAATAAAAGTTGTAGATAGGCCCAGATTCTCAGCGCCACTGATGCCAATTTACATCTGCTGAGGATCTCACCTAGAGCTTCACTTGTGTGTAGATAGAGAATTGCCATTCACCTTTCTGGCACTGCAGCTGCTTTGAGGAGATCCAAGGGCTTACAGGGGTTTTTGCTCATCAAAGGGAGACGAGATTAGTCTTCTGTTTCCCACGATGGCTCAGTGGTTATGGCACTAGCCTAAGACTCTGGAGACCTCCTCCACCCCAAACTGCCTATATGACCTTAGGCACATCACTATGGGTTGGTCTCTGCTACAAAGCTAGGTCAGCTTAAGTACATCACTCAGGGCTGTGGAAAATGTTGTGCCCTGCGTGATTTAATGAAGCTAAGCCCTGGGGTAGACACCACTGCCATCTCTCAGAGGGGTGGAGTTACAACAGTAATGGGAGACCTCTTCTATTGCTGCAATAAGTGTCTATCCTACAGCAGCGCAACTGCAGCCCTACTGCTGTATAACTAGCATTTCTGTGTGGATGTACCCTTGGCTTGTGTAGGCCTCGGTTCCCCATCTGTACTACCTCTTCCCTGCCTCCCAAGAGTGGTGGGGGTGATTATGGACGTTGTCCCCATCACAAAAGCCAGTGTTACAACTGGGGACTCAACATGGAGGACTAGAACTGAATAACCAGTGGAGTCTGTCACCCATTGGGAAGATTTCTCAGGATCAGGGACCAGGTGAGTCCACAGGGCAGTGGGAGGGAAGCTTGCCCTGTATATGTTGTCATGTCAGTAGAGAGGGTATCCATTTGTATGTAGGGCTGTCAGGCCAGTAATCAATTCGCTTATCAGTCCATACGTGGACTTGGGCCTCCTGACTTTCACAATTTAAGCCCACATGTATTTTACCATCTTATGGCCTGATCCCTTCACCTAGTGAAGCCTAGAAAATGGAGAAACTCCCTTAGATTTCAGTGGGAGCAGGCCACTAATCTTGGCTGGGAAAATCGAGGGTTCTCACACTGCGTTCATCACTTGAGTATCTGAGTGCCTTTTAGTCATTCAATAAGCAGCGGGCTAACGTCTGTCTTGTTCATTCCCAGGAGAAGTGTGCATTACAGTGCTTGGGTCTGCAGGTTGTATAATTCTGTACATGCTGCCACCTGTTTATATTAGAGAAGACAGGCCAAAGAAATGTGTCTGGCCCTTTGAGCGGATGGAGGGGAGGTTTGTGATGGTCCTTAGTTGCTGGGGGAATTTGTTCCACAGACTCAGGTTGACCCCTGAGGAAGCTCTCTCCTGTGCAGACGGTAGAGAGATCCAGCATGCCAGAGGAGCAAAGTTGTTGACAATAGTCTCATCTGTTCAATCCAGAGTGTGGAACACCTTAAAGATAAGGACCAAGGCCTGGAACTTGAGTCAGTATTCTGTGGGAAGTCAGAGTTGTGCGATAGGCAGGCAACAACACACTGCTCCTGGTGGGAGGACTGGACCTTTGATCCTTGCTGACAGGAGATGGGGACCTGGCTGAGGATTTCAGCAATAGAGTCATGCTAGCATGTTGCAGAGGGATGATGGTCAAGCCTCAGAAAAAGAAGTCAGAGAATCACCAGCATCACTTGCTGCAGCACCTTGGTGTCCTATCACGGCCTCACATTCGCAAGCCAGCCAGTCCTAATGCTGTGTAGTGGGCAGATCTACTATGGTTACAGCTCTTGTCAGCAGGGCTGCATGCTTAGAGGTTATGTGAACATAAGAACAGCCATACTGCGTCAGACCAACAGTCCAGTGTCCTGTCTCCAACAGTGGCTGGCGCCAGGAGCTTCAGAGGGAATGAACAGAACAGGGCAATCATCAAGGGATCCATCCCCTTTCGTCTACTCCCAGCTTCTGGCAAACAGAGGCTAGCGACACTCAGAGCATGGGGTTATGTTCCTGCCCAGCCTGGCTAATAGCCATTGCTGGCCCTATCCTCCAGGGACTTACCTAATTCTTTTTTGAGTTCAGTTAGAGTTTTGGCCTTCACGTGTCCCCAGTAACAAATTCCTCAGAGTGACACTGGGTTGTGTGAAGAAGCACTTCCTGTTGTTTGTATTAGATCTGCTGCCTGTTAATCTCATTGGGTGAGCCCTGGTTCATATGTTATGTGAAGAGGTAAATAACACTTTCCTATTCACTTTCTCCACACCAGCCATGTGGTTCAAACCCAGGCATTTAATCGACATGCCCCTTAAAACCTGGGTCTTGAAGATCTTTTTCTAACCCTAGCTTAAAGCTGTTGGAATTCCAACAGAAGAGTGATCAGAGAACTAAAATTCAAAGCTTGTTGTGATTCCACCATGATTCTAGTTAATAATCAGATCCTGCGTCCCTTACCCAGACAGAATCGTTATTGACTTCCAGGGAGGGTCGTCAGAGAAAGGAGGCCAGGCAGTGCCTCCAGCCCTATAGGACATCCTGAGCAAGCAAAGACCTAAAGAAATTAAGGGTTCATAGCTGATAAATCTGAACTAATTATTAGTGTCCAGTCTGAATGCTTAATGAAAATGGTTTGTTCCCCTTAGCAGCCCCTTAAAGCTGGGTTTGAGAGAGAGCTGTGGGACCCTGCACAACCTCCCTCAATGAGAACAAGATGTTGTCTGGCATGCTGGGAATTCAATCTGCTTTGAGGGCTAGTGTGTCTGTATCACTTACTGATTTGTCAGCTCTCCCAGTGACTGGGGAGGGACATGTCATAAGCAGCGCTCTAATCTCCCAGAGGTCAGCCCTGCTGGATTTCACATCAATGCTTTTCCAACACACTTTTCGAAAATCCCTTCTTCCTGGGGTTTTGAAGGAGAGGAACAAACCCCAATCGGAATACAGCAGCACTGAAGACAAAGCAAAGGGCCCTATTAGGGTGACCAGACAGCAAGTGTGAAAAATTGGGACAGGGGGTGGGGGGTAATAGGAGCCTATATAAGAGAGAGACCCAAAAATCGGGACTGTCCCTATAAAATCGGGACATCTGGTCACCGTAGGCCCTGTATGCAGCCAAAAAACATACCTTGGTCTGCCTCCCTGTGAGACTGAAGCTAGTCTGAATTTAAATGTTGTTTTCTCTCTCCCTTTGTTTACAGGGAATCTGAAGCATGTGGTTTAGCTGAAAAGGAAAGCTCATGTTTCCACAACAGCGGAGCGTTTCCTGTGCCAAAGACAGTGTGTTTATGTGAACAGCTTGCGGAATTCATGGCTGCAGGGGAAATTTGGAAGAAATTATTATTTTTTTTTGAAGTTTCCAAGCAGCAGTGAGTGGCCCCAGTGCTGGGGGATAGGGGAGCTCCCAACTTCCACCCCCTTGTTCCAACAGATTCTGGCTTATTTTTTACAAAACTGCTTTTATTCTTGCAGATGGTTTTTCTAATTATCTTTTTTAAGGGAGGTGGTGGGTGAGGGCCGCTCTGAGCCACAGACTCTCCACAGTCTGGCGCCTGTGCCACTTGTACTGGGCCGCCCTCCTGGTGGGACCACAGGCTGTAGGTGTAGACACTGTGACATGAACTCCAGAGGGGATACATTGAGCGATAGGCACAGGGCCTGTAATCTTGGCTGCAGCCTTATCTGGGGAGGGAGCCACAAACGTGTTTTTAAACAAATAAAAGAGTTAAAATATTTCTGCTTTGTCCTGTGTTCTTACAAGCTGCCTATCACGCTGCGCAGTATCGACTCCCTGTGCCCCTGGATTCCCCCTTTGTCTGTAGCCATCTGTTGTCCTATACATGCATTGTAAGATCTGTGGGGCAGGGACTGTCTTTTTTGCTTTGGGTCTGTTCAGCACCTAACAGAGTGGGGTCCTGGTGCATGACTGGGGCTCCTAGGCAGCCTAACCGGGGCACTGCTAGCTCTCAGTGACCCAGGCTACCCCATGTGGAATTGGGCCCAGCAACTGCTCTCCGTCGGTAGGGAAAGGGCTTGATTGGTCTGTAGTTGCCGGAGGAGGAAAGTGGCTTACTGGAGCTCGTTATCCAGACTTCTGCGCTCTGCTGAGGGAGCCAGACACCACAGTTAACCCTTTGTTCCAGGGGTTTGGCCTCCAGAGGTTGGCTTCACCTGCCAGGAGCCACCTTCTCTAGGAGCACTTGGACTGACAGTGGTACGGCTAAGTTCAGGCTGAGCACCCAGTGCTTTTGTCAGTGGGTGTAGTTTTGACCCATAGTGATGTCAGTGCAGCCCTCTGGCTCCTGATGAGCTGCCAACATGGCCCTCGTTGGTGCTCTGTTCACAGCTAGTGCCTTGTCACCACAGCCTAAACCTCCTGCAGCCAGGAAACTAACAGGCAGCTTGCACTCAGACCCTGGCTGGGGGCCAAGATACAAGCTAAGCTGCCAGCGAGCCACAGGAGGCCGTTTATTTCTGTTGCTGATAGCTGGGACACATCCCCTGAACAGGCAGTTACTGTATAATCACCACCAGAAGCTGGAGAAGTGGATCCAGCTGATAAACATCTGCCATGCCGCAGAAAGTACCTTGTGTTCACCGTTGGGCCTGTTTGCCAATCAACTGGCACTGCTAGAGTGGCCTCTCTGAAGACGGGCTCTGCTCTTCCAAGCGATTCCAGCAGCATGTGAAGTGTGGTGGTCTCTGAATGCAGGAGCCACAGCAGAGTGCCAGCCAGCCGCGCCTCGCTCCAGCCACCCTGAAATGCAGGAGGGTTTGACTCCAGATCTGAAAATTTATGAATTGGGCCCAGTGCCAGCAGGAACATTTGCTGACAAAATACAGTGCAAACAGATGTGAATGGCCATGTAGCTCACCGATACTAGCATCTAGAACCCTGGCCCTGGAAGCCCCAGCTCTTTGTGCAGAGCTGTGCAGTGCTTGTTTGGAGACCTGGGAGTGAATGAGTTGCAGGTGGGGCATTCGCCTATAAAAGTCTTCCAGGTGGGAGGTTATGTTTTGAGAAGGTGATGAAGACAGGGAAGGGAGAATGTCAGAAGTGGTGCAAATATAACTCAACTTCACTTAAAATGTGCTTCCTGTTCTATGAAGAGTTAGATCCTACGCTGTCCCCTGCCACCCCCCGCAGCTCTGAGCAGTCCCTTTCACACACACCAGCCCTCAAGGGAAAATGCACAGAGATCTGTCTCCTGGGGCAGATGAACAACTCGTAGCAGAACCTGACATCAACCTCGCTCCTTTGCACTAGAAATCGGCAGATGGAAAACAAATTGTGAAACTGGAAAGAGAGAAATTCAGCAGGAAAACACGTACCCCCAGGGGGATTCTGTGGGATTATTAGGAACAGAACAGCAAGAAACAATGTTTAAAATTAGTTGTGTCCCAGCTGGAGAGTGATTTTTTGCACTGTGTATAAAGTTGTTAGTGCCTCCTGCCCCTGGGCTGCAGCAGGGTGGTCCAAGCAGTCAGCTTTGTCGTGCTGAGTTGCCATTAGTCGATTGTCTATTGGTTTACAAGCTCCTCCTCCCCCTTTCCCACTAAAAAAAAGAAACTCCAACGAATCCTGGAATCCGTAAGGGAAGAACTAGCATGGAGCAAACATAGGGAAAGGCAGCCTGGAGCGGGGGAAGGGGATTGATTGTCTCGGGGGGTTCCTTTGCTCTCCTTGAATAGAAGTGTGACAGCAAAGGCTGTACCTCATGTACCCCCCACCCAAATCTGAAGTCATAATACCAGGTTGCTTGATATCAGTCAGTGTGCTGCTGTGGAAATCAGTGTGAGGTGTAAATGCTGTGGTCATGACATCAGGGAAGGAAAAGCTAGGGTGGAAGGGAGCAGATCCTGTGGTTATATTTAAAAGTGGAAGTGTGTGTGAGGAGAGTGACTAGAAAGAAAGGGTTAACTTTTTAACCCTGTTTGAAATGGCCATGAGCTGCAGCCCTGGGAGCTGGGGTTTTGGCCTGGCTCTGAGCCCTCAGGTGGGGCAGCTTGCAAGATGCAGCTGCTCTGAAGCCTAAAGCAGCCTTGCTAATGTCCTCTAAAGACCTGTGCAAAGCGCTTGCCAGCATTAGCGCTACTGTTGGCAGAACCCATTTTCTGCCTGGCGAAGAGAGATGTGCTATACCCATGAGCCCTCCATGGGGTGGCTAGAGCGAGGCACATGTGCTGTTTTGCACATTACCTGTGCCAAAGAGAGGGAGCTGCAAGGATTGTGGGTCTGGTATTGGAGGCAGGAAGACAGGGCCGTGCATGGCCAAGCACTACCTACCCTTGTTATAAGCATAAGTCCCAATTCTGAACCTTAGCGTCCAAAATGTGGGTGCCTACGTGAACCCTCCAAGCTTAATTACCAGCTTGGATCTGATAGTGCTGCCACGAGCCAGATTCCAGTTTCTGGCGCACTCTGGTCTCCCCAAAACCTTCCCTGGGGGACCCCAAGACTCAGATGCCCTGAGTCTACAACAAAGGGAAATAACCCCCTCCCCTTGTCTCCTCTTTATTTCCTCCCCGGCTTCCCCTCCCTGGATGGCCCTGGACGATCACCCTATTTCAATTCCTTGAAATGCAAAACAGAGGATTCCAGTTTCTTTCACCCTCAGAGTCCCTGCAAAGATAGCTTTGCACTCTGACACAAAGAGATTTTCCCTCCCCCTGTTTCCTCCTCCCACCAGTTCCTGGTGAGTTCTAACTAGGGAAAAAATCCAACAGGTCTAAAAAGAAAGCTTTATAAAAAAGAAAGAAAAAGACAAAAATGATCTCTATTCAAGTTGACAATATACAGGGTATTTGGCTTAAAGAAAAATGAATAAACAGCCTTATCCAAAAGAAATACAATTTAAAAACATTCAGAACAACTACAACATGTAATACAAAAACAATATAAAACTATTGTCTTCTACCTTTGTACTTACACTTGGAAACAGAAGTTAGAAAATCTGAAGGTAGAGAGATCCTCTCTCAGAGCCGAAGAGCACAGACAGAACAAAGAACCCACACCCAAAAACTTCCCTCCCTGAGCTTTGAAAAATCCGGTTTCCTGATTGGTCCTCTGGTCAGGTGTTTGGTTCCCTTTGTTAACCCTTTACAGGTAAAAGAAACATTAACCCTTAGCTATCTGTTTATGACAACCCTGCAGTCCCCATGTCTGTTCCACGGAGAAGATGGAAGCAAACTTCAATATCTAGATGCAAAACAAGACTATGTGGTTATCAAGCTGTGAAATGCTAGCTCCAACTGGTCTAGACCTATGACCCTGAGGGAAGCCAAGTTCCTCCCTATGCCTGCTTTCTCCTGCTGAAAGTCGCTACCTCTGCTCTAGGCACTCCCTTAAACATACAGAAACAGGAGTCCCTGCCACTGCAGCTGCTTTTAATGATGGTTATCTAGTCAGTGCATCTGTCCCTCTGTATGTCTGTCCGGTGGTTTTGTCTTGTACATGGGTTTGGTTTGGGGTGTACATGCATGTGCATTCATTCACATATAGTCTGAAGGACATAGAAACATAGGGGCAAGAGCCTTTGATTTATCCCTGGGTACTAGGAGCCTATCGGTGGTTACTTTTTGCAGTGTCTTTGCATTGCAGCAACAGAGCTGGGGGAAGCCAGCTGGCAGTGTTAAATGGCTCAGCTTGGTCAATGCAGCCTGGCAAGTCACCACAGGGACAGACGGCTTGGTGGTGTGTTTTTCAAGGGGGGTTGGGCTGGCAAAAGGTGCTGCCTGGTGTCCTCAGTCCATAACACCAGGCACAGCAATCCCTTCATCCTTGCAGTGCACTCCCCTTTTACTACAGCGGATGTGGAGGCAGGGCCAGCTGCAGGGTAAGCAGGGCCTGCATCGCTCCTTCACCCTTGTCATTCCTACCCACCCTGATGGACACTTCCTCCACTCCTCCTCAGCTCTGGGCTGGGTGCAGGAATCACTGGGTTGATTGTCTGGCTGGCGTTACACAGGAGATAAGAGCAGATCATCAGAATGGTCCCGTTTGGCCTTAAAATCTATGAATCCCCATTGCACCTCCATTGCACTAAGCTATGGGACCATCTGTAGGGGCAAGAGGGGAACCCACTTCTCAGCCTCTCTGCCAATACCAGGGAGTTTGCAGTGATGCAGGGGTTTGCAGTGATGTAGTCGTGTCAGATCCAGGACATTAGAGAGATAAGGGTGGGGGAGGCATATCTTTGATTTTCAGTTTCTCTTCCCACAGTAGAAATTGGTCTCATAAAAGCTATCCCCACCTTGTCTCTCCAACAGCAGGGGTAGTGTTTAGTGCCAGCTGCCTCACTGGCCCTGCTTGGGGCCTGCTGTTTGAACACAGCCTCCCTGTAGCAGTGGGGCCTGATTCTTGGGTGCTGGGTCCCCTCTGCCATCAGCTGATGCAATGGGGGTGCAGAGTTAGCCTCCTCCATGGCTGGCCTGACTTACCAGCAGGGTCGCTCCCTGCCAGTGATGCTGCTGCAGGACCACCTGGAACCTGCCTGAAGCTAGGCAAGGGGAAAGAGACCCTCCCTGTTCAGTGCGCACCCCCAGCTCTCAGGCTGCAGCAGGCTCTGGCTGTGCCTATCCCAAGAAGCACTTGATCCTATAGTTAGGGCCCTACCAAATTCACAGCCATAAAAAACGAGTCATAGACCGTGAAATTTGGTTTTCCCCCGTGAAATCTGTATGGTATACGGTAAAAACACTCAAAAGACCAGATTTCACGGGGGAGACCAATGTTTCTCAAACTAGGGATCCTGACCCAAAAGAGAGTTGCAGGGGGACTGCAAGGCTATCTTTGGGGGGTCGTGATATTGCCACCCTTTCTTTTGCATTGTCTTCAGAGGAGGGCAGCTGGAGAGCGGAAGCTGCTGGCCGTGCACCCAGCTCTGAAGGCAGCAGCACAGAAGTAACAGTGGCAATACCATACCATGCCATCCTTACTTCTGCGCTGCTGCTGCTGGTGGCTCTGCCTGAAGAGCTGGGCTCCCGGCCAGCAGCCACCGCTCTCCAGCTGCTCAGTTCTGAAGGCGGTGCTGCCATTAGCAGCAGAGCAGAAGTAAGGGTAGCAGTACTGCAACCCCTCCACACATACGCACAATAACCTTTCAGCTCCCCTTTTTGGTTCAGGACCCTACAGTTACACCACCCTGAACTTTCAGATTTAAATATCTGAAATCATGAAATTTATAATTTTTAAAATCCTATGACTGTGAAATTGACCAAAATGGACCGTGAATTTGGTAGGGCCCTAACTATGGGCTTTGGCCTGCTCTGTTTTGCACCTTTGTAGCAGCAAGGGGTGGAGCTTCCTTGTGGTCAGTGTTGGGGAAATTCCCATCCTGAGCCTGGTTTTAAATTAAGCCAGTAGAGACAGCATGTTCCCAGGGGCCTGATCCCCCACCCCACATGTGCCCTGGCCCTTCTTGCCATTTCTTCTTAAAAAGCCACTCACACAGAGTCGTTGGCATCCTCCTGCAGTTGCTCCAGGAAAGCTAATTTCCTGCAGCTTTAATTAGATGGCGAAGGAATAAATAGAGGGTGATGGGACTCCCAGTGTGGCCGGTCTTTGTTTTTATCTGTGCTGTTTTTCCCTTTGGACGCAAACAACAGGAAATCCAATGTGGAGTTACTTCAGCTGGATTCAGTTCCTGTGTCCCTGTCTGCCCACTGAATACCCCCTGCCCCAGCTGCCCTGAAAAGGACGTTGAGTCCTGGCTGCTAAAGAGCTCCCTCCTTCCTTCCTTGGGGAGATTGTTCCCTTTGGTCTATAGTTAAAACACTTATGCCCAGATTAACATCGCCTCTCCTCCCTCCCCCCAGCCGCCCATATTCTGCTGATTGGTTGGAATGAAAGATTGACAGGCAGTTGCCCACTAGGCCTAGCAGTGGGGCTGCGCACACCTCCCTCCCCAACAAGCACTGGACATGGGGCCCAGGGGCTTAGGGAGAGCCAAACTGACGGGCAAAGGGAAAAGAACCCATTGGTGTGTGACCCCCCCCAGCTTTTCAATCCACATGGAGCTCTGGTTTTGGGGATGTGGGTACCACGCCGGTGAGTGTGACTTGGACTTTGGATTCACGGCCTACTCCCGAGGATGCTTCTATAAACCAAATTGTGGCATCCTGCCTACTGCACACTTAGGGCTCAAGGCCTGGGTTCTCTTCCAGGCTCTCTCATGAGCTTCTCCTGTGACCCTGGGCAAGTGGGGCTCAGTTTCCCTCTTGAGAGGGCGATGGTGGCACCAATCCACCTTTGCAAAACACACTGAGACCTGCAAAGAGTTCTGCACAGACCATGTGTTACTAGTAATGCACTTCTTAGCGCTAGCAATGCCCTTGGGGGCCTGACCTGGGAGAGGCCATGGCAGAGCACAGCTGTCATTGACAGGGTTAGTTCCTATGAGTTAGGAGCTGATCTAGTGAAGTCCCTAGCCACAGTTGAGAGTAAAGTTCTCTCCAGTGTGAAATGGCAAGACAGTGAGCCACTGTTCAGACTAGCTGTAAGGTGCGCATTTTAACAGTGGAGCAATTAGCCAAGGGAACAATTTATCAGAGATCGTGGTGGTTTCTCCATCACTGACCACTTCAAATCCAGATGGGCTGTTTTTTTCCTGCAGGAATTGTTTTAGGGAAGTTCTGTGGCCTCTGGACAATAAGCCCTCCTGCCAGCAATGTAAGTTACATGGTGTGGACGGTCATATGTTGTCCGGAGAGTTTCTACTGCTGACACAGCTACCACCTCTCACAGAGGAGGAGTTGTTATGCTGACGATGGGGGAGCTCTCTCCTGTCAGTATGGAGTGTCTTCACCAGATGTGCTGCAGTCATAGCACTGAGCGCTTTGAGCACCTCCCCTCCTGCTCTGCACATGCCCCTCTGCAGGTGCTGGAATGTGCATTGTCTGGGCATTTGCTCGGCAGCTGAGGAGGATCTGTGGGATGGTGCAAGCCTCAGAGACACGATGAACAGAAGTAGTCCCCTGAGCCTTAGGAAAGGCACATTCCAATCACAGAAGAAGGGACACCTTGAGCACCCCACAGCTTTGGACCCACCCCAGCACTGAGCTGTTCCCTCTCTGGAGGAACAAGCCGTAAGCTGCTGCTTTCATTGCACAGCAGAGATCACTGGCACCAAACACTGCGTATAAAACTGAGATTATCCAACCTGGGCAGCTGCAATGGGCTTCTCCAATCTCCCCTGCAGCTGCAGCTTGTTCCTTCCTGGGTAGGCTCTACAGCTAGTTCCCATGTGTCCTTTGCTAAAAGAAGTGAATGGCTGCAAGGAACTTGGCCCCTTCAATCAGAACTTCAGATGGGGGGAAAGAACTGAAATGCCAAACTCCCAGTGAAAGGGCGAGCTGGGCGGTTACATTGGAAAGCAGTGGGGCTTGTGTGGATGTCCGCAGTCCCCTGGCTGGCCTATATGCAGTTCCAACATCTCCAGCCCCCTAGCCTCATCAAACCACTTAATGCCTAATTCTCTGATGGACCTTTGGTCTGACCCAGTATGGCCGTTATTATATTGTGACAGGACCTAGCATAGCCCAGACTAGTCCAGTAACCAGAGTAGTAAGAGTTCCTTCTGCCCTGGTTACAGGCTGAGTCTGTACCTAGACTGTGCTGTGCTCCAGTTCCTAAGGCTGCAGTTCTAGACCTCTCCAGAGCTCACACCCTGCAGCCTTTTATCCCACTCCCACCCTGAGCCCAGCATATTTCTACCATAGCAGAGGCTCAACTTAAATGTATACCCCAAATTAAGGACTATTTAGTCCTATTTAGTTAAGAACAATTTAGAAAAGCTGGACGTGCACAAGTCCATAGGTCCAGATCTAATGCATGCAAGCATGCTGAGGGAGTTGGCTGATGTGATTGCAGAGCCATTGGCCACTATCTTTGAAAATTCATGGCGATCAGGGGAGATCCCGGACGCTTGGAAAAAGGCAAATATAGTGCCCATCTTTTAAAAAGGGAAGAAAGAGAACTGGGCGAACTACAGTCTGATTAGCCTCACTTCAGTCCCCGGCAAAATCATGGAGCAGGTCATCAAGGAATCCATTTTGAAGCACTTGTAGGAGAGGAAGGTGATCAGGAACAGTCAACATGGATTCACCAAGGCAAAGTCATGCCCGACCAACCTGATTGCCTTCTATGATGAGAAAACTGGCTCTGTAGATATGGAGAAAGTGGTGGATGTGATATATCTTGACTTTAGCAAAGCTTTTGATAAGGTATCCCACAGCATTCTTGCCAGCAAGCTAAAAAAGTATGGATTGGATGAATGGACTATTAGGTGGATAAAAAGCTGGCTAGATTATTGGGCTCAATGGGTAGTGATCAACAGCTTGATGTCTAGTGGGCAGCTGGTATCAAGCGGAGTGCCCCAGGGGTCAGTCCTGGGGCCAGTTTTGTTCAACATCTTTATTGATGATGGGATTAATTGCACACTCAGCAAATTTGAAGATGACACTAAGCTGGGGGGAGAGGTAGATAAGAGAGGGATTAGGGATAGGGGTCCAGAGTGACTGGAGGACAAATTGGAGGATTGGGCCAAAAGAATTCTGATGAGGTTCAACAAGGATAAGTGCAAAGTCCTGCACTTAGGATGGAAGAATCCCATGCACTGCTACAGGCTGGAGACCGACTGGCTAAGCTGCGGTTCTGCAGAAAAGGACCTGGGGATTAAAGTGGATGAGAAGCTGGATATGAGTCAGCAGTGTGCCCTTGTTACCAAGAAGGCTAATGTCATTTTGGGCTGTATAAGTAGGGGCCTGGGCCGGCTCCAGGCACCAGCATTCCAAGCTGGTGCTTGGGGCGGCATTCTGCAAAGGGTGGCAGTCCGTGTATTTTTGCCTCCCCAAGCAGGGTGCCGAATTGCCGCTGCGGACAGCGGGGGCAGTTCGTGTGCCCTTAGGGCGGCAGGTGCATTTCTGGGGTGGCGGCAATTCAGCGCAGCTTCTATGTTTAGCTGTCCGTGGCAGCTTCAGCTAAACATAGAAGCTGCCGCCAAATTGAAGAACAGCTAGCCAAAGATTCAAAAAATAATAGCAAAAAAATTTTAAGTATATCAGAAGCAGGAAACCTGCTAAAAAAAAACAATGGGGCTTCTGGACGATGGAGATGCTAAAGGAATGCTCAAGAACAATAAGGCAACTGTGGAGCAACTAAATTAATTCTTTGCATCAGTCTTCATGGCTGAGGATCTGAGGGAGATTCCAAAACCTGAGCCATTCTTTTAAGGTGATATATCTGAGGAACTGTCACAGATTGAGATGTCATTGGAGAAAGTTTTGGAATAAATTGATAAATTAAACAGTAATAAGTCACTAGGACCAGATGGTATTCACCCAAGAGTTCTGAAGGAACTCAAATGTGAAATTGCAGAACTACTAACTGTGGTTTGTAGCCTATCATTTAAATCCGCTTCTGTACCAAATGACTGGAGGGTAGCTAATGGGATGCCAATTTTAAAAAAGAGGTTCAGAGATTATCCCAGCAATTACAGGCCAGTAAACCTGACATCAGTACCAGGCAAATTGGTTGAAACTATAGTAAAGAACAGAATTGTCAGACACATAAATGAACATAATGTATTGGGGAAGTGTTAACATGGTTTTTGTAAAGGGAAATCATGCCTCACCAATCTACTATAATTCTTTGAGGGGATCAACAAGCATATGGACAAGGGGGATCCAGTGGATAAGTGTATTAGAATTTTCAAGAAGACCTTTGACAAGGTCCGTCAAGGTCTTAGCGAAAGTAGAGTACTGTCATGGATAGAGAGGGAAGGGCTCATCATGGATCAGTAACTGTTAAAAGATAGGAAACAAAGGGTAGATATAGATGGTCATTTCAGAATGGAGAGAGGTAATAGTGGTGTCCCCAGGGTCTGTACTGGGGTCTATTCAATATTCAAAATGATCTGGAAAAAGGGGGACAGTGAGGTGGAAAAAGTTCATATGATACAAATCAAAGATTGTTAAGTCAGGCAGACTGTGAAGAGCTACAAAGGGATCTCTAAAACTTGGTGAATGGACAACAAAATGGCAGATTAAATTTAATGTTGATAAATGCAAAGTAATGCACATGGAAAACATAACCCAACTATACATACAAAATGATGGGGTCTAATTTAGCTGTTACCCTCCTAGAAAGAGTCTTGAGTCATTGTAGATGTATTTTTGAAAATATCCACTCAATTGGCAGCAGCAGTCAAAAAAGTGAACAGAATGGAATCAATAGGAAAGGGATAGTATAATGAATAAGAAATATGAATTATAGGATGGAAGGTATCAAGAGTCATCTGTCCCAGTCCTGCTCTCATGGCAGGACTAAGTATTATCTAGACCATCCTGACAGGTGTTTGTCCAACCTGCCTCTTTAAAATCTCCAACGATGGAGATTTCAACATCCCATGCAATTTATTTCAATGCTTAACCACCCTGACAGTTAGGAGTTTTTCCTAATGTCCAACTAAACCGCCTTGTGCAATTTGAGCCATGGCTTCTTGTCCTATTCAGGGTTAAGAAATTTTTTCTTCTTCTCTTGTGACAACCTTTTATGTACTTGGAAACAGTTTAATGATCCCTCTAGCTCTCTTTTCCAAACTAAACAAACCTAATTTTTTCAATCTTCCCTTAGAGGTCATGTTTTCTAGACCTTTAATCATTTTTGTTGCTCTTCTCTTGACTTTCTCCAATTTATCCAAATCTTTCCTGAAATGTGTCACCAAAAACTAGACACAATACTCCAGCTGAGGCAGAGTAGAGCAGAAGAATTACTTCTCATGTCTTATTTACAACATTCCTGCTAATACATCCCAGGATAGTGTTTGCTTTTTTTGCAACAGTGTTACACGGTTCACCCATATTTAGTTTGTGATCCACTATGACCCCCAGATCCTTTTCCGCACTACTCCTTCCTAGACAGTCATTTCCCATTTTGTATGTGTAGATTGTTCCTTCCGAAGTGGAGTACTTTACATATTGACCCTTGATACTGCGTGAAGATGTGGTCGCCCCATCGCAAAAAAGATATTTTGAAATTGGAAAAGGTTCAGAAAAGGGCAACAAAAATGACTAGAGATATGAAATGGCTTCCATATGAGAGGTTAATAAGATTGGGACTTTTCAGCTTAGAAAAGAGACAACTAAGTGGGGATAAGATAGATGTCTATAAATTCATGACTTGTGTGGAGGAAGTTGTGAAAGCCAAGACTATAACAGGGTTCAAAAAAGAACTAGATAAATTCATGGAGGACAGGTCCATCAATGTCTATTAGTAGGGCCCTTCCAAATTCACAGTCCATTTTGGTCAATTTCACAGTCATAGGATTTTTATCAGATTTCAGAGTGTTAGAAAAATTTCATGATTTCAGCTATTTAAAAATTAAATGTCATGGTGTTGTAATTGTAGGGGTCCTGAACCAAAAAGGAGTTGTGGGGGGGTCACAAGGTTATTCTGGGGGGGAGGGGTTGCGGTACTGGTACCCTTACTTTTGTGCTGCTGGTGGTGGCAGCGTTGCCTTCAGAGCTGGGCGCTGGAGAGCAGTGGCTGCTGCCCGGGAGCTCAGCTCTGAAGGCACAGCTGTCACCAGGAGCAGTGCAGAAGTAAGGATGGCATGGTATGGTATTGCCACTCCTACTTCTGTGCTGCTGCTGGCAGGGAAATGCCCCAGAGCTGGGCACCTGGCCAACAGCCACTGCTCTTTGGCAATCCAGCTCTGAAGGCAGTGCCAAAGTAAGGGTGGCAATACCACGACTCCCCTAAAATAAATTTTCAACACCCCTGCAACTCCATTTTGGATCAGGATCCCCAATTTGAGAAACGCTGGTCTCCCCCATGAAATCTGTATACTATAAGATAGAAACACACAAAAGACCAAATTTCATGGTCTGTGACGCGTTTTTCATGGCCGTGAATTTGGTAGGGTCCTAGCTATTAGCCAGGATGGGCAGAAATGGTGTCCCTAGCCTCTATTTGCCAGAAGCTGGGAATGAGCAACAGGGGATGGATCACTTGATGATGACCTGTTCTGTTCATTCCCTCTGGGGCACCTGGCATTGGCCACTGTCGGAAAACAGGATCCTGGACTAGATGGTCCTTTGGTCTGACCCAATATGGCCGTTCTTTTGCTCTTATGTCTGAACCCATAGCTACACATCTGATGACTCAAGCCTGATCTATACTACAAATGTAGGTCGACATAAGTCATGTTAAATCAATCTAATAATATATGTGTCTACACTACTGAGTCTCTTCTGCTGACCTAAGTGGGCTGTAAAGTCAACTTCTGTACTCCACCTCCGCGAGAGGCATAGCACTTCAGTCGACATCCACGGGTCGACATGGGGATAATGTAGACACTCCGTTGTGTAATTTGAATGAATTGGCCTCCAGAAGGTGTCCCACAGTGTTCCACTGTGACTGCTCTGGAGAGCACTTTGAACTTCACTGCATGTACATAGGAACATAGGCTCCTGTTAGAGCCCCAGGAACTTCTGAATTTTCATTTCCTGTTTGATCAGCATGGAGAGCTCACCAGCACACATGGTGACTCAAGGCCGCAAACATGCTACAGCATGAAGTACAGAGGAGGATGTGGATCTTATTGCTGCGTGGGGAGAAGTCTGTGCAGACAGACCTCTGATCCAGCAGAAGAAACTCTGACATCTATGTCAGGTTGTGCGGGGCATGGGGGAGAAGGGCTACACCAGGGACACACAGTAGTGCCACGTGAAAATAAAGGAGCTTTGGTAAGTGTACCAGAAGACAAGGGAGGCGAACAGTCGCTCTGGTTCTGCCCCACAGACATGCTGCTTTTATGAGGAGCTGCATACAATTCTAGGCAGTGACCCCCCACCCCAAAACGCTCTGTGGATACCTCCCAGGAGCCCTGGGCGACCTTGAGCAACAATGAGGAGGACATTGTTGATGAGGAAGAGGAGAATGTGAGGCAAGCAAGTGGAGGATCCATTCTACCCAACAGCCAAGGACTTATTTTTAACCCTGGAGTCCATCCCTTCACATGACCAGTTGATGGTGGACTGTGATGCCGGGGAAAGCACCTCTGGTGAGTACATATTTCCAATCAAACTGTAGGTGTTACATGCTATTATTTTTTATGTTTAATCTGAACAAAAAAGTAGGTGTAGTGGGTATTAGTGGCCACTCCAGCTACGCAAAGACTGTTTATGTGCACGGGGATGGCCCAGAAATCCTCCATGGAGATCTCTAGGAAGTTTCACAGAGGTACTCTGCAATCCTTTGCAGAAGGTTTCTGGGAAGGGCTGCCTTATTTTGTCCACCAGAGTAGGACACTTTCCCGCACCACTCCAGTATTAACTCTGCTGGCATCATTGCGGCACACAGCACTGAAGTGTAAGGATCAGGTCTGTACCCAGATGCTTGCAGCTCCCTCACTGCCTCTGTTACCCTCAGGAGAGTGATATCACATAGGGTCACCTAGGGTACATGGGAGAAGTTTTCAATGCTAGCCGTTAAACCGCAAGCAATTTGAAAAGTAATCTGCCTCCTGTTTGGTGAAATCTGGGTCACAGAACCATGCTTTCCCAAACATGCCATGGCTGTAGTTGGAAGGGATCACCATGTATTGCAAGCAGCATTGGAAAAAAAGGGAGGGAGGGGTGACAGCTTCCTATTTGTCTCCCTCCCCCCCCCCCCAACTTGGTGCCAATTTTGTAAAAAACAAACTATTTGGGGGGGCTTTACACTGGTGCCTTCACAAGTTCCAACCAGTGAGATCAAGGATGTCTTCACAAAAGCTGCAGCACAAGACCTCTCACCCACTCCTCGTGGTCTTACTCACCATGACTGGATCAGCAAACCAACTCTTGCAGTAGCCAGCGGTTGTGATTACATTGTGGCTTGCAGTGAAGTGTATTGAGGGGTGTTTTTTTAATTAAAAAAAATTAACCTTTGACCCAGAAACAATGTATGCACTGTCAATGCTACCCTTGTGCTTTGCATTCCTTGCAGCTGAAATCTTGTCTGTCGACCCATCTTCCACACTGGGTCAGAGACTTTCTCAGATTAGAAGGTGGAAAAAGAAGACTCGGGAGGACATGTTTAGAGAGTTAGTGCACGCTTCCAAGAGTGACAAGACGGAGCTCACAGCATGGAGTATTACACTGTCTGATAACCTGCACATGGACAGGGAGAAGGGAGAGCATGCAGGGAACAAGAGTGTGCCACAGAGGAAGAGATGCTGTGGATTATGAAGGAGCAATCAGACATGTTGAGGCATCTGGCTGAGATACAAGAAAGACAGCTCGATGCTAGAGACCCCTGCAGCCTATGCTGAGC
The DNA here is from genome assembly GCF_003597395.2 of Chelonoidis abingdonii. Lineage (NCBI taxonomy): Eukaryota > Metazoa > Chordata > Testudines > Testudinidae > Chelonoidis > Chelonoidis abingdonii. The sequence goes on from NC_133776.1 coordinate 60,757,858, forward strand.
CTGGTGCCGCCACCATCATCCAGTTCTACATCCTCCTCTCCCAACTGGAGAGGCGGGGAGAAGGAGGAGGACATTTGGTATCCCTTGCACTCAATACCAGGGGAGGGAACAAGAACGAGAAGGCACCCACTCCCACACCTTTGACTGTTACTGCAATGCATCTGTGTGATGTTATTAATACAAACTGTAACTGTATAGATCATTGTTGCAACCAAGGTCATATAGTGGCACCAAATCTGGTACAAAGGAGGTCAAGTAAGGTGTCTATTACAAGGTTATGATTTGCTGATTATGATTATGCTATCTGTATGCATGTATCATTTTTGTATTTAAAGTTAAGTATTGGCTCTTTACTGTCTGTATTTCAATCTTGTGCTATGCTTCCTGGGAACACCCCAGCCAGACAAATTTGTGTCAATTCTGCCTAGCCTGCTTGATGGCCAATGAAGGACCATCAGCTATACAATTGACCAATTGAGAGAAGGCAGGTACACCTTGTGACTCAGCAAAGCATGCAAGGACATGCCTATGGACAGAACTCTAAGGTTTTTCCATGCCATGTGCTGGGCAGCTTGTGTTTGGAACAAAGGAAGCACAAGCCACATGGCAAAAGGACTATAAAGGGCAGCTGCGCCATCTCCATTTTGTCCTCAATCCTGCTGCTTATCTCTGGAGGAACTTTGCTCCATTGAAGCTCTGAACAAAGGACTGAATGACCCATCCAAGCTGTGGATGTACTCCAGAGACTTGATTTGAACCTTCAGTTTATTCCATCCCTGCTACAAGCCTGAACCAAGAACTTTGCCATTACTGTATGTAATTGATTACTTTGACCAATTTTAGCTCTCATCTATATTTCTTACTTTTTATGAATAAACCTTTAGATTCTAAAGGATTGGCAACAGCGTGATTTGTGGGTAAGATCTGACCTGTACATTGATCTTGGTCTGGGGCTTGGTCCTTTGGGATCAGGAGAACCTTTTTTCTTTTACTGGGATATTGGTTTTCATAACTATTCATGCCCATAAGGAGTGGTGCTGGTGGTGGTACAAGGGAACTGGAGTATCTGAGGGAATTTCTTTTATGACTTCTGATTAGCCAGTGGGGTAAAACCGAAGTCTTCTCTGTTTGGCTGGTTTGGTTTGCCTTAATAATAAAGGACACCCAGCCTTGGGCTGTGACTGCCTTTCTCTAAGCAATTTGTCCTGAATTGATACTCTCAGTTGTGTCCCACCAGAGGCTGCTTTGTTACAAGCTGTAAGCAAGCTGTCCTTTTTTCTCCCCCCACAGTGTTATCTGTTCTTTTGCCCCAGGTTATCTTACTTTTCTTTGCTGTCTCTGTGTGCACAATAAAACTTAACGGAGTGAGGAGAAAAGGCTCTTTCTTCATTCAACACACAATGGTTGGTGGGGGTGGAGTTTACAGGAAAGAAAATGCAATGGAGGGGACAGTTTCATAAGGAACAACACAGATAAGTGTCACATTACTCGGCTCATTGCTGAAACCAGCTTTCAAAACTTCAAAGAGATGCAGAGCCCCTCAATGTGCTCTTCTTGTTGCCCTGGTTTCTGGCTGCCCAAAATTGGCTGCCAGGCGATCTGCCTCAACCCCCCACCACTGCAGACACTTTTCTCCCTTTGTTTCAAGATATTATGGAACACACATCAGGCAGCAATAACAATGGGAATATTGCTTTCACTGAGGTCTAACCTAGTAAGCAAACAACGCTAGCGACCTTTTAAACATCCAAAGGCACATTCCACCACCATTCTCCACTTGCTTAGCCTATGGTTGAACTGGTCCTCACTGCTGACCAGGCTACCTGTGTACAGCTTCATGAGCCATGGGAGCAAGGGGTAGGCTGGACCTCCCAGGATCACGATTGGCATTTCAACATCAATGGTTATTTTGCAATCTGGAAAGAAAGTCCCTGCTTGCAGCTTTCTGAACAGATCTGTGTTCCTAAAGATGTGCACATCATACTCCTTTCCCAACCATCCCATGTTGACGTCAGTGAAACAGCCCTATGATCCACCAGCACCTGCAACACCACCAGTACCCCTTTCAGTTTATGTACTCTTTGGCAAGGTAATCTGGTACCAAGATAGTGATATGCATTCTGTCTGTCGCCCCACCACAGTTCGGGAACCCCATTGCAGCAAAAGCAGCAAAGAGTCCTGTGGCACCTTATAGACTAACAGACGTTTTGGAGCATGAACTTTCGTGGGTGAATACTCACTTTGTCAGATGCATGTCACCCATGAAAGCTCATGCTCCAAAATGTCTGTTAGTCTATAAGGTGCCACAGGACTCTTTGCTGCTTTTACAGATCCAGACTAACATGGCTACCCCTCTGATAATTGCAGCAAAACTATCCCCTATGTCCTGCATGTTGCCCAGAGTCACTACCCTTCTTAGCAGAAGTCTGTTCAGGCCCTGCAAACTTAGATTGATCCCATGGTAGATTTACTGGCTCCAAATTGATACCCCACTGACCAGTAGCAGTCTGGCATTGCAAGCTTCCACAGAGCCGTCGCCACTCGCTTCTCCACTGTCAGAGCAGCTCTCTTTTTAGTATTGCTGTGCTTCAGGGCTGGGGAAAGCTCTTCACACAGTTCCTGGAAAGTGGCCTTACGCATTTGAAAGTTCTGCAGCTACTGCTCATCATCCCATAGCTGCATAACGATGCGGTCCCACCAGTCAGTGCTTGTTTTCTGGGCCCAGAAATAACGCTCAGCCATGTCAAGGTGATGCGTGACTGTTGCCAGCAGCTGCGAATTGCTCTATTCTATGTCTTTTGGCAGGGCGGCTTGCATGGCATCACATTGTTCCATGTGGCGGCTCCTGTACTGGCTGTGTAAATACTACAGGATAAGGCATGAGGTCTTTGTAATGCTCACAAGAACAATGTACAGCTGAGCGGGATCCATACTTATCGTGCTATCGCATCTGCGTGGGTAACCCAGGCTTGCGAAAAAGGCTTGACGCCATGTTCCCATAACCACCCACACCAATGTTTTGTTGCAATCCCAACCCAAAATTCCACTCAGCTACGTGCACTGTGGGCTAGCTATCTACAGTGCAGTGCTCCATGCATTGATGCAAGCCCTGCTAATGAGGATGCACTCTGCCGACACAATGATGAGAGTAGTATAGACATGCAAGATTGATTTACTTAAATTGGAGGCTCAATGTCAACTTACATGAAATCGACTTAACTTTGTAGTGTAGACGTGGCCTCCATGGCTCCCATTCAGGTTTTCTGCTCAGTGGGTTGCGGAGGGTGCAGCAGTCAGTGGAAGAACTGAGATGAGAACTCCTGGCTCCTGCCTTGTTAGTCAGGGCTCTGGGGTATATTGCAGGGGAGTCTTTGCATGTGTCTCTCGCACACACAGACATACACACCAATCAACAGCTTACAGTTCCCTGCAGATGCAGGAAAGTGTGACAGACCTGCCAAAGTTATGAGGTCCAGCCCACTTCTCTGCTTATCCCATTGTTCACCCTTGAATTGCTTTTAAAAGCTCCCCCTGTTCACCTCTGCTGGAATCGTACAAACTTTCAGAGTAAAAAAGCTAAAACCCAGCAATGTTAAACAGAGCCAGGGACATGAAACTGGTAGATCACAATTAAAATAACACAAACCATTCCTCAAGCTACGTTTAGTAAAGTCACAGCTGCTCTACTCTGCCACCTACTGACTGAGGTCTGATCTACACTGAAAAGTTATATCAAGACATAGCTATGACCCCTGCCCCCAACCAACATGCTGCCATGACCCCCCGTGTGACTCACCTCTGACAACAGTGTGCTTCCTGTCAGCATAGCTAGCATTGTTTGGGGGGGTTGGTGTTCCTGCTGCATCTACACTACAGGGCTATGCCGGCATAGCTATGCCAATAGAGTCTCTCGTGTAGACATACCCTTAGCCCGGTCTACACTACGAGTTTAGGTCAAATTTAGCAGCGTTACATTGATTTAACTCTACGCCCGTCCACACGACAAAGCCGTTTTTTTTTTTTTTACTTAAAAGGCTCTTAAAAGTGATTTCTGTCCTCCTCCCCCAACGAGGGGATTAGCGCTGCAATTGACTTTGCCGGGTTGAATTTGGGGTAGTGTGGTCGTAATTCGACGGTATTAGCCTCCAGGAGCTATCCCAGAGTGCTCCATTGTGACCGCTCTGGACAGCACTCTCAACTCAAATGCACTGGCCAAGTAGACAGGAAAAGTCCCGCAAACTTTTGAATCTCATTTCCTGTTTGGCCAGCTTGGCAAGGTGCAGGTGAGGGCAGATCTCATCAGCAAAGGGGACCATGATGGAGTCCCAGAATCACAAAAGAGCTCCAGCATGGACTGAATGGGAGGTACGGGATCTGATCACTATAGGGGGAGATGAATCTGTGCTATCAGAACTCCATTCCAAAAGATGAAATGCCCAAACATTTGAAGAAATCTCCAAGGTCATGAAGGACAGAGGCTATAACAGGGACCTGCAGCAGTGCTTAAGGAGCTGAAGCAAGCCTATCAAAAAAACAGAGAGGCAAATGGCCGCTCCCGGTCAGAGCCCCAGACATGCCGCTTCTATAATGAGTTGCATGCCATTTCAGGAGATGCAGCCACCACTACCCCAACCCTGTGCTTTGATTCTGTCAATGGAGTAGCACGCAACAGGGATGTGGGTTTTGGGGATGAGGAAGATGATGATTAGGAGGTTGAAGATAGCTTACAGAAAGCAAGCGGAGACACCGTTTTCCCCAACAGCCAGGAATTGTTTCTCACCCTGGACCTGGAGTCAGTACCCCCCAAACCCACTGTGATAGACCTAGGCCAGTGGGGAATAGCAGAGTAGTAGAAGGGAGATATACTGGCCACTGGGTAAGCAGTTTTCTGTTCCCTGAGTGACCAGAGCAGGGGCTGCTCCAGGCTAATGAGAACACCTGACTCCAATTAACCTGCTAAGAGTCAGATGAGGCTGTTAAGCACCTGACTTTGATTAAGGCTCCTCTGATGCTATAAAAGGGCTCACTCCAGCCAGACCAAAGGGAGCCAGGGAGCCAGAGGAGAGGAAGTGCGTGCAAGGAACTGAGAGCAAAAGGCGTGCAAGAAGCTGAGAGTGAGTAGGCATACTACTGGAGGACTGAGAAGTACAATCATTATCAGACATCAGGAGGAAGGTCAGGTGATGAGGACAAAGAAAGTGTTGGGAGGAGGCCCTGGGGAAGTAGCCCAGGGAGTTGTAGCTGTCGCACAACTGTACCAGGAGGCACTCTAGATAGCTGCAGTCCACAGGGCCCTGGGCTGGAACCCGGAGTAGGGGGCAGGGTCCGAGTTCCCCGCAAACCTCCCAACTCCTGACCAAACACAGGAGGAATTGACCTGTACTGTGGCTTCTACCAGAGGGGAAGGTCTCTGGGCTGTTTCCTGACCCACAGGGTTAATCTGTGAGGCGAGAAAATCCACCAATAAGCGCAGGACCCTCCAAGGTAGAGGAGGAACTTTGTCGCACCACCCAAGGCTGTCTCCTGGACCCACCAGGCAGAGAAAGGACCTCTGGTGAGTGTACCTTTGTAAATATTATACACACTTTAAAAGTAAGCGTGTTTAATGATTAATTTGCCCTGGCATTCATAGCTAGTACAGCTACAGGAAAAGTCTGTTAACGTGTCTGGGGATGGAGCAGAAATCCTCCAGGGACATCTCCATAAAGCTCTCCTGGATGTACTCCCAAAGCCTTTGCAAAAGGTTTCTGGGGAGGGCAGCCTTATTCCACCCTCCATGGTAGGACACTTTACCATGCCAGGCCAGTAGCAAGTAGTCTGGAATCATTGAATAACACAGCGTATGGTTCTGGTGTTTGCTGGCATTCATACAACATCCATTCTTTATCTCTCTGTATTGTCCTCAGGACAGTGATATCATTCATGATCACCTGGTTGAAATACGGTGATTGTATTAAGGGGACATTGAGAGGTGCCCGTTCCTGCTGGGCTGTTTGCCTGTGGCTGAACAGAAATGTTCCCCGCTGTTAGCCATGTGGTGGGGGGAGAGGTGGAGCGATCATCCCAGAGAATTGTGTGTGGGAGGGGGAGGGGTTAGTCGGGTTTGTGCTGCATGTTAACCCAGAACCACAGCCCCTCCTTTTAAATTGCCAACCTATTTTAAATGGCCAACCCAATGGCTGCTTGGTATGGGAAATGAGGGTGTTGCTGTTTGAAACCATTCCAATATGTTATGAAGGTTAAAGAAGCCAAAAGACCGTGTCTTACCATGTCTGCCTGCAAGCTGAATTCTATTGCCTGGCCCTGCATGAAAGATCTCTCACACCAAACTGGTATACCCTCAATAAGAGGCAAAATGCGACCTTGTACCGAAAGCACATGTGCTATGTAATGTTAACAACAAGGTTTACCGTGAAAGAGTCTACCCATTGTTCTGTAAAATGTGTCTTAAACTACCACTCTCCACCAGCTGCAAATGCTTCAACGCTAACATTATCTTCTCCTTCCCAGAGGCTAGAGAAGATTAGAAGGTGAAAAAAAATGCACTTGTGATGAAATGTTCTCTGAGCTCATACAGTCATCCCACACTGAAACAGTCCAGCAGAATGCGTGGAGGCAGACAATGTCAGAGTCCAGGAAAGCACAATATGAATGCGAGAAGAAGTGGCGGGCTGAAGATGATAGGTGGTGTCAGCTTGGTGACAGAAGGCAAGAGGAAATGCTGAGGCTACTGGAGGAACAAACTGATATGCTCTGGCTTATGGTTGAGGTTCAGGAAAGGCAGCAGGAGCAAAGACCCACCACTACAGCCTCTGTGGAACCAACTGCCCTCCTCCCCAAGTTCCATTGCCTCCTCACCCAGACACCCAAGAACGTGGTTGGGGGGGGAGGGGGGGGGGCTCTGGGCACCCAGTCATTCCACCCCAGAGAACTGCCCAAGCAACAGAAAGCTGGCGTTCAATACGTTTTAAAGTGCAGTGTGGCCTTGTCCTTCTCTCCTCCCCCACCCCACCCGGTGCTTCGTTCCTCCCCCACCCCTCTTGGGTTATCTTGGCAGTTGTCCCCCTATTTTTGTGATGAATTAATAAAGAATGCATGAATGGGAAGCAACAATGACTTTATTGCCTTTGAAAGCGGTGATCGAAGAGGGGAGGGTGGTTAGCTTACAGGGAAGTAGAGTGAACCAAGGGGGGCAGGAGGGCAGAGCTGTAATTAGGTATTTTTGCACCTGAGGCAAGAATATAAAATTGCGCCCTCTCCCAGGGCCGGCTCTTTGGTGGCAATTCGGTGGCGGGTCCCTGAGTTCCTCTCAGAAGGAAGGGCCTGCCGCCGAATTGCTGCCAAAGAATGAATGAAGCGGCTGCAGTAGAGCCTGTGATTTTGGGGGTGGGGGGTCTAACTCATGATTTTTGACTGCTTGGGCTGGTAATGTTGCTTCCAAGACAGTCTTTGGTTCCAGTCCAGTTCCAATCCAGAGGTTACTCACAGGTTAAGAGAGGAGGGAGGTGCTGGATATCAGCAGTGACCACTAGGGATCAGCATGTGTCCTGAGAATGCTGGGAGTTCAGGTCTGCAGGGCAGGATCAGGGGTGGCAGGTTTGTAGAAATTGTGGTGGTGTCCAGAACCCACCCATCCCCAAACTCCACACACCCCCCACTCTGCCCCATCACCCGCCCAAGGCTCTGGGTGGAAGTTTGGGTGAGGAAGGAGGTCTGGGGTGCAGGCCCTCGGCTGGGGCAGGAGATTAGGGTGCAGGTTCTGGGAGGCGGTGTGGAGGGAGGCGGTGCAGGGGTGAGGGCCATGGGTTGTGGCTGCAGATGTGGGGTTTGGGGTCCTGGAGGTGCTCAGGGCTTCGGCAGAGGGTCAGGGTGTGGGGGGATGAGGGCTCTGGCTGGGACTGGAGATAAGGTATTTGTGGTGCTGGAGGGGCTCAGGGCTCAGGCAGAGGGTTGAGGGTGCTGTGGCAGTGTGAAACCTCTAACTGGGGGTGTGGGCTTTGGGGTGGGGCTAGGGATGAGTTTGCAGTGCAGGCAGGCTGCTCCAGGACGGGGACCAGAGAGGAGGACTCCCCCCAGCCCTTTCCCTGCCCACCCAGCAGCACATTCACCTCCACCACTGTCACTGCATGTGCTCGTAGGGCCCCCTCAGGTCCAGGAATCTCCCTCGCCTCCCCCGTGGTGGGTGCTGTTGCCCCTGACTGTAGCCTTACTGGGGGTGAGGGATGGGGCTGACTCCTTGCCCAGCATGGGGCAGGAGCGGTGACAGCGGGCGGGGGGGGAGGCCCTGTGCTGTGGAGGGTCCCATTGGAAAAAGAAAGGGTCTGAGGGGGAAGGGCAGGCTCAGAGTCAGTCTGCCCTGGCTGCCGAGATGGAGGGCACATAGAACTGCGGGGGAGGGACAGAGATTCTCTGCTCCAGGCCGGAAAAGCATGGGGGGGGGAAGCAAGTCGGGGCTGGGGGACACTTGGGGGAGGCGCGGGAGGGGAGGCAGGTGGGGTCGGCAGGGAGATCACGTCTGCCCAGGCACCCTTGACCAGCCTCACTGAGATCAGCTAAAAGAGCACCCAGGAGACAATGACAATGGCCACCAGTTGTAATGCACTGTCTGCTACCAAAAGGCAATGAGCTACTGCTGTGTAGCAATGCTGTCCCACGTCTGCCAGCACCCAGGAGATGTACGGTGATGGTGGGCTGAGCGGGTTCCATGGTACGGTATGGCGTCTGCACAGGTAACCCAGGAAAAAAGACACGAAACGATTGTCTGCTGTTGCTTTCATGGAGGAAGGAAAGGCGGGAAGGAGGAAGAGGAGGCCTGATGACATGTAACCAGAACCATCCGCAACACTGTTTTTGACCCATCAGGCATTGGGATCTCAATCCAGAATTCCAATAGGCGGCGGAGACTGCGGGAACTGTGGAATAGCTACCAACAGTGCAGTGCTCCAGAAATCGACGCTAGCCTTAGTACTGTGGACACACTCCACCTAGTTAATGGTCTTAATGGTCTTAAGTGGGGACACACATAATCGACTTTATAAAATCGATTTCTATAAATTCGACCTAATTTCATAGTGTAGACATACCCTTAGACAGAGTCTGCGGGGGAACTAAACTTGCCCAGCAACACGTCTGTTCTTTGCTTCATGCTGTGGACTGTTGTGTGGTGTTGCAGTGCGCTGTTAAATAGCATTCCATCCCAGAGGTGACTTCCTTTCAGTGTTGGGTGAAGTGATTCCTGGATGTACATGCTTTAGGCTCCTTACGGAAGAAAAGCGGTATAGCAGGAGTGTCAGTTATACAGGCCAGGGTGGACCTGCCCCCAAACAATGTAGTTACGTGGCCCACGTAGCACTGTCAGAATCTCAGCTGCTTCTAGCCTTTGTGGTTGCAAAAAAATCTTCCAAGTGTGAATGGAGTATAGCTGATGCAGGGATGTCTGCCTGAGTCTGCAGGCAGCCTGAAACAATGACTCCTTAAATGTCAGCATTAACTATTTCCTTGCTCATTCTAACACTGTAAAGGGGAAGGGGATGAGGCTCATGAGGAGGCAGGAACTGGAGAGAGAAGAAACGAGGAGTGACACAGGGAAGAAGGAGAGGCACAGAGAAAGGAGGATGGAGGAGGAAGAGAAAAAAAGGGCAGATATAGCAATAGGCCTGAAGGAGCGCAATTCTCCCATGGACTAACATACAGGTTGTGATAGCTAACGATACAGGTCACGTCCACCCAGCGCTCTCTGTGCAAACCTCCCACTGGCCCACACACGCCCTCCCCTGCCTGCCTGAGCCTTTCTATCCCCACCCACAGCCTATGGCCACAGTTGACTCCAGCCCCAGAGCAGTGGGCTGGACAAGGGGAATGGTACTGGAAGGAATGTGCTGTCTGAGTAACTTAGTGCGAGACTCAGGTCTGCGCTTCCAAGGGCTTCACTGTTGATACAGTAGCCATGTGGAGTTGTGTTGCTTCATCAGGTATTCACGTTGTCATGAGTCACTGCACAAGGGCAGATCTGCTGAAGTAGGTTTAACTCCCCCACCCATCAACTCAACTAACACCCCAACCCCTCATTAAACAATTTCAGGGGAGCTCTGAGCTTCCTTATAGTGCATGGAATTGTCCGCAGTGCTGGGGTGGTTGCTTTAGAGAAGTGCAGCAGGCTTGTGCATCATCCCCCACCACTGGGACAGAAAGAAATTGGGGTGGACCCTTCCCTGGCTGGGAAGCATTTTTGTGGCCTGCTGCTGACTAAGGGGAAGGATTTCTCCTCCGTGGTGCTCATTGTGCTGCCATTGTGTGTCAGGCTGATGGGGTGGAGGGCTTCGCTAGAAGAAGCGGGGGTGGCGGGGGTCAGGGTAGGCCTTTCTGCTGCCTCTCAATACTGCGCTCACTCAACTATTGAGCAACTGAGCCCAGACCCTTTGCACAAGAAACTGAACAGATGCCCCTTTCCAACCATCTCCTGGGGGCTCCTGCAAAACCCGGAGGGGACTAACAGTGGATCTGGATTCAGAGTGGTGCAGGGCTGCTCTCTGACCTTTGAGCTGCCTGCCAGTAGATGCAGGAAGAGGGATTTACTCCTGAAGAGGGAATTGGATAAGACTCATGCAAGCAGTGAGCTGTGCCCAGTATGCCCTTCACACTGTGCTCAAAGGTGGTTTCCATGTAGGGCGACAAGATGTCCTGATTTTATAGGGATAGTCCTGATATTTGGGGATTTTTCTTATATAGATGCCTATTACCCCCCACACTCTGTCCCGATTTTTCATACTTGCTGTCTGGTCACCCTATTTCCATGGAAAGTCCAGCTTGTTCTTTATTTAATCCGCTGAACACAAGGAACATTTCCCAGGGGCCGACATGCAAACACTCTGTTAACATGCACTAGAACAGGGCTGCACAACTTGTAAAGCGGCGAGGCCCATATTACTCCAAAGAAAACAGCTAAGGGCCGAACCCCCCCCCCCGACCCTGTCAAAACACCCCCACTCCCTGTGCCACCCCGCACCGTCCAGCCTGCTGAAACACTCCCCCCAGCGCCATCCACTCTGTGGAAACAAACTCTCCTTCCCCAGCGACGTCCCGCTGAAACAGCTGTGGGCTGAAAAGGAAGGTGTGTGTGTGGGAGGGGAGAAATGGCGTGCATAGGGTGACCAGATCACAGCAGTAATATAGGACACACACCCCTGTCCATTTGGCCCCACCATCACACCCCTCTTCAACTCCCCCAGGGGTCACTATATTACTGCACACAGCAGTACCAGAAATTAAAATACTGAAAATGGATGCCCCCCCTCCAGCTACCGACTCGCCGCTCACCTCCTGACTCCTCCCGCAAGTATAAAGCCTTGCTGCCACTGCCCGCCCGCCCGCTCCACTCATCATCCCACCATGAAATAAGGGGAGGGGGAAAAAGGGGACAGTTTGAAGGGATTTTCTGGGGCTATGAACTAAGCTGAGGAGGGGGAAGGGGGGCAGTGTGAAGGAATTGGATGTGACTGTCCACCACACAAACACAGGAGCCACAGGGAGTCAGGGTGATAGGAGTCGGGGAGCGGGGAGGTCCCAGGACTAGGGAAAGGGGCTGCAGTTGGGGCAGGGCAGGTGGAAAACACACACACACATATCTCCCCCATGGGATTTCCTGGCTGCTCACAGACAGTTCAAACTGCCCCCCCCCCTTCACTACGGAGGCCACACTGGGACCACCAGCGTGATAGCTATCCCACCCCCAACTCAAGGGTTTTTTTGGAGGGCAGTCTTTGACCATTTCCCCCGCCCCTCAAGCTGTGGCTCGAGCCCAGGCCGGGTGCCCCTCCCCTCGCTTGGCACTTACTGGCTCTGCCTCGTGCCCAGTGCTTCCTGCCTCAGCAGACCCCAGAAGTGATGCACCCGCTATATGCCAGGCGGAGGGAGTGGGAGACGGAGACACATGCGGTTCTCGCCATTAGGGCGGTTGGAGCATGTGCAGGCGGGGCTGTGCCCCCCCCCCCCCCCGCCCCGGGAGCAGGGGGGTGAACACAGGCAGCCCACTGTGCCGCTTTGCTAGTGGTTGCACACGTGAGCCCGCACGGGACACTTGTACGGGGGCTTGCATTTTGTGCAGACCTGCACTAGAATATCAGTTGCAACTGGGGAGCTGCCGCTAGTGCCTCCAGTAACATGAAGCAGCCAAGCAATGCAGCTGTGCTGGGAATCTTTTTTCTGGGTCTCATGGAGGATGCGCTTGGCCCTTGCTGCCTTTTGTGCTTCAATTTCAGCTGCATCACTCTGCACTCTCTCTGGCACTGAGACTTTGAGATTTGTTCTCACTTTGCTGCTTTCCTTTATCTGAAGGAAAGGCAAGTTTGATTGGGAAAGCCATGATTGCTTGAGATGTGTAAGGAGAAAACATAATCCCTAGCTCTTAGCTTAGCATTTTTCATCAGCAGATCTCAAAGTACTTTACGGGGAGCTCAGTGCCTTAGCCCATTACAGAAGGAAGGATCAATAAATAATAATACAGGGCCAATCCCAGCTGACATGCATTGGCACGGCTCTAGGAAGGCAATGGGTTACAATGTCTTAACCTTAGCTGAGAGCCATGCCTGTAGCAGGTTGATCCATCTCAGGAAACACGGCAATGTGAGGCTCGATGAACTGGACCCCCTGCTTGATGGTATTTCTCAGCCAGCAAGCATCAGCTATTGGAAGGCTCTTTACTCTAGGGAAACCTGGTCTACACTACCGGTTTAAACCGATTTAGTAGCTTAATCGATTTACTCTTGCACCCGTCCTCACAACAAGGCCCTTTATATGAATATAAAGGGCTCTTTAAACCGGTTTCTTACTCCTCCCGATGAGAGGAGTAGCGCTGATCGGGGGTATTTGGCTGTGTTGGATTAGGGTTAGTGTGGCCGCAAATCGACTTGTATTGGCCTCCGGAAAGCTTATCCCACAGAGCACCATTTTGTGACCGCTCTGGAAAAAGGCGATTCTGAACGCGAATGCACTGGCCAGGTAGACAAGGAAAAGCCCCGTAAACTTTTTGAATTTCATTTCCTCTTTGCTCAGCGTGGAACTCTGATCAGCACTGGTGGCGATGCAGTCCCAATCCCAAAAAGAGCTCCAGCATGGACCGTACGCGGAGATAGATCTTGATCGCTGATGGGAGACAAATCTTGTTCTATCACAGTCTGTTACAGAAGATGAAGATGACAAAGCATTTGAAAAACTCTCCAGCTATGATAGACAGAGGCCACAGCACAGTGCTGAGTGTGACAAAGCATAATGGACAAGCCAAAAGAATCAAATGGACCACTCATGGGAGCGGAGGGAAGGGGCACTGAGACTCCAGCTATCCCACAGTCCTGCAGTTCCGAAAGCATTTGCATTCTTGCTGAGCTCCCAATGCCTGTAGGTCAAAACATTGTCTGGGTGGTTCAGGGTATATCTCGTCAATTTACCCCTCTCCCCCTTACCGTGAAAGAAAGGGAAAAAAATCGTTTCTTGACTTTTTCAATCACCGTATGTCTACTACATGCTGCTGGTAGATGCGGTGCTGCGGGCAATCTGAACAGCCAGCATCCCCTCCTCCCCGGTGCGTAGATGGTACAGTACAAAATGGACTGATAGCCGCCCTCATATCCTGTGAGTGCTTCCTGGGGCTTGGCCTCAGTTCTCTAGTACACTGCTCTATTCTAGCAGAACTGACTCTATTTTTAGATAAAAACATAAAGGAGGGGAATAACCCAGGGAGTCATCCCATTTTTGTCTTTGCGCCCTCGGCCGACTCAGCAAAGGCCAGCCAGGAGCAACCCATGACAGCAGCAGATGGTTATTATTAGACGACTGATAACTTATATCTCATTGCCAATTTACAAATGGCACGGCAGACAGTACAGAGCAACTGATAACTGTTATCGCATCACCCAATTTACAATAGTATGGCAGGATGGGTATTAATAGTGATCAGTAACCCTCTTTGCTTACCTTGCAAAGGCAAATGAATGCTGCTGTGTAGCACTTGCAGTACCGCCTCTGTCAGCGCATCCCAGTACCACTACAGTGGAAAGTGACAAAAGGCAAAACGGGGCTCCATGGTTGCCATGCTATGGCCTCTGCCAGGGCAAGCCAGGGAAAAGGCCGCTTTGAAATGATTGTCTGCCGTGCTTTCACGGAGGAAGGAATGAGTGTGACATTTAACCCAGAATTCACCAGCAACACTGTTTTTGCACCATCATGCATTGGGATCTCAACCCAGAATTCCAATGGGTGGGGGAGACTGCGGGAACTATGGGATAGCTACGGGATCGCTACCCACAGTGCAACGCTCCAGAAATCGACGCTAGCCTTGGTACATGGATGCACACCGCCAAATTATTGTGCTTTGTGTGGCCGCGTGCACTCGACTTTATACAATCTGTTTTACAAAACCAGTTTATGTAAAATCAGAATAATCCTGTAGTGTAGACGTACCCTAGCAGACAAAAGCATCATAAAATCCAATGCCTGGAAGTTGAAGTCCACAAGGTTGAAACCCGAATTAAAGCACATATTAGTGTGGGGAGAGGATTCTTAACCATTGGAACAGATTAGCAAGGAGGGGGCATGTTCACCATCACTTGGCGCTTCAGATCATCCTTGAGTGCAGGTGACCCAGGGAAGGCCCAGCAGTGCTGCGGGTGTCTGATGCTTTAACATGGGAGGAGGGCTAGGCACAGACAATGGCTAGCAATGGAAAAAATAATATTTCACAGGTGTACTCCAGAGTTAAGAGGGTCCCTGTGCTTGGAAAGCAGCAAGACAGACTGCATTGCAGGTGCAAGGACTGCAGGTGACATTGATTTAGAGTGCCCAATATGACTCAGAGTCAATGGCAGAGTTACAGCCTTTAACCTGGGTCCTGCAGCTCACTGCAGGGTTAGTCCAGAGCTGCTGTACAGAAATGTAAAGCAAACCTTGTTTCATGCTTTCTTACCTAGAGTTAACCGATTGCTAATCCACTCAAGGGAGTTCACACATTCATAAAGGCCACTGTGAACACTCCCACACCTGTGTTCCAGACTGCAGATGCTTTAATTTATCCTAGGCTGGCCCCTGGCCTGGTATGGACATTTGAGGAGTGTCCACACAGCCCTTTACAAATGTGTCACTGGCCACTGTCAGAGACTAGATGGACCTCAGGTCAGGATTTGAGACAATCCAGCAATTTCTAAGTGCCTGTGAAAGGGAAAAGAAACAAACTGAGTGCTATGGCAGCCATTCAAAATCAATGTCCCACCAGACAAGCAGCCCCTCTGAGAAGAAGCCAATAACAGCTGGAAGGCAGCAACAGTTGGTCCCGGGTCTGCAGAGGCACTGTCCTAGCCTGTGGAAATGGACACACAGAGGTACCAGAAAAATTGCTGTGATTCACATGAGCTACTGTCGACATCCCAGATACTTTTTTTGGGGAGTGGGGGGTGGAGGGAGTGTAAATGAGGGTCCTCAAGGAACAGTGAAGGGAATGAGAGAGTCTATGTCAAGGTCAACAGGATGGGTGCAGCTATGCACCAGCATTGCCACAGGCACCAAGACATGGCACAACTGCCTGAATCCATAACCAGCTCCCCATGGAGTGAGC
This sequence comes from Chelonoidis abingdonii, assembly GCF_003597395.2. NCBI lineage: Eukaryota > Metazoa > Chordata > Testudines > Testudinidae > Chelonoidis > Chelonoidis abingdonii. Next base: position 60,773,459 of record NC_133776.1, read on the forward strand.
CAGGTCAGAGGCTATGTCCCCAGGTAAACAAGGGCCACATTTTCAACCCTGTTCAGCACCTGTATGCATCCAACATTTCTTATTAATAACAATAATTATTGTTTATTCCTGAAGTATCTAAAACCCAGCCTCACAGACCAGGAACCCATCGCACCAGGTGCTGCACAAACACAGCTGAGCTCTGGTGAAAATCTGGTCCCAACTTTGGTGCTGAGCCCTTCCAAAGATCTCAGCCAAACTATACAATAAGGGGCTTTGAAAACTCTTTCAGGCTCTTTTGGCCAGTTCTATGGGATGTTCTCTCAGAATTAATAATACTGCTGTGGAGGAATTACAGTACAGATGCTCCCTGAGTTACGCAAGACCTGACTTGCACAAATTTGCACTTACGGAAAAAGTTCCATAAGCCAGAAATAGGATTTTCGAGCTGCGGAAATTTTTATGTAATGTACGGATACACGTTTCCAACTTACGCAAAATTCAAATTATGCAAGGCTTTCCAGAACGGAATGATTGCATAAGTTGGGGCAGGGGGGGGGCGTCTTAATGTGGGGGGTTTCCCCTCCAAAAAAATAATTATTCCCCCTCCCTTTGTTTTTTTACATTAGAAATTCTGATCCTGTCTCAGCTGGAAGACTATGGTGAGACAAAAAGGGAAAGTTGAGATATTGAAGGGAAGGGGGCTCTTTAAAATGCTTTTATTTTTGGTAACATCTATTTTAACTTCAGTGGCTGAGGAACTTTTGCCTTTGTTAAAGAGTCAGTGTTTTCAGTCCTTCAGCTAAGGTATTAAATGCTCACAATAAACACTTTAGAGACTTCCCAGAGATTCTCTGGCAAAGACAAGGAAGACAGGACGACATTACTGATACTGTATTTCTAAAGGTTTGTCAACAGATGCATATCAATCTGGATTAAGGAAGGGTGTGAATTTAAAGCAATTTAGCTATTCCTCATTAACTCATGTGCAGACACACTTATTCTGGCATAAGAATGCCATATTACAAATTAGCTAAATCCTTTGGCATTGACCAGAAATGTTTAATTGGGAATAGCTATTCCAGAATAATTTCCCATATAGACAAGCCCTACAGTCAAAAACAAACAAGGAAAGCAAAAATTAAAACAAACTTTCTAGCTTTCTTTATACACTGTATGGATATTTAAAAGGGCCATACTCCCAATTTTGTAAACATCCTTTGAAAGTCACCTTTAAAATAGCTAAAAAGAGTGGATGTGGGGAGAAGAGGAGAGATGTAAGAGCAAGATCAGCATTGCCAACCCCAATCATTCAAAACCCATGAGTCAGGCTCCCAAACTCAGAGTTTCACTTTAAAATCATGAGATGTTAAACAGTCAATGTTGGGTTCTTTGCATTTGCCTTGTGGTGTCTGAGCTTAGAGCTAGAAACTTCCTTTACAAAAAAAAAAAAGGCAAACTGGTTTGATTCTGGCATGTTCACATGACTCCAAGAGCTGGGATTTTAAAAAGAAACAAATCCCATGTGACTGATAATACAATGAGGAGAGCTGGCAGCACTATTATGTGCCCCACTACCCTGCATCAGGGTGAGTGAGAAGTGTGCAGAAGCCTGCGAAGCTTCAGGTTGAGTTGAATGCATGTGCCACTGATGGCAGGCCTGGGCTTCCTCTCCTGGTGTACTGAATGCCGCACACAACAGAGCAAGAACCCTGTCTGAGCCCCTCCTCTCACACCTCTCCATTTCATAGCACTGCTGCAGGTCCTGCTGCAGAGCCAAGCTCTGGAAGATCCTGGCAGAGCCGCTCTGTGCCTGGTTGGAGAGAAACACAGGAATTCCCAGCATGGCTCGGACCCAAGGTCCACCTGGGCCTGAGCTTCACAGAAAGGCAAGATCCTCACCCAAAGCATCTGGTGGATCATCTCCCCGCCCAGCAAAGGTCTCATCCGAACCCCTAACAGAGACTGGCTTAACCCTGCCTACATCACTGGGAATTGTTCCCTGGTCGAATCACAGGGTCCTAACGGGACCTGGCGGGAGTCGCCTCCCACTCCCATAACTCCCGTCCACGTTTTGGGACGGGCTCGGAGAGCCAGGCCATGTGCTAGTAGCGATCGCAGCGGGTATAAAGAGGGACAGCGCAGCACGTAGCGCAGCTCGTGTTCGCAGCAGAGCAGAACGGCGCGCTAGTTGGCCCAGGCCGGGGGCCTGGCTGCGGAGGCTCCGGCGGGGGCTGCCCATTTAGCAGGGGGACCGCTGGCACCGTTGCAGGTTCCTGCGAGCTGTGAAGTCACCGCGGAGCAGCCGCCCCATGGGGAGCGGGGTGTGCCGGTGGGGACGCGTCTGAGTCAGCCGGGGAGCTGCCGAGAGGTGAGAGCGGGGGACGCTTCAGCCCCCCAGCTTGCCACTACCGGGGTGTAGTGACCACTGGGTTCTCGCCCCGGGCAGGCCAGGTCGGCAGCCGGGCGGCGCAATAACTTGTGAAACTTCCTCTGTCTGCACGCGCCGGCCGGGCTCAGGCGAGTGCGAGCCGAGTGCAGAAATTCGGGGCACCCCCGGGCTTCTACAGTGTCCCCCAGTTCACACTACGGCCACGCTGCCGGCCGGTCCTGCGGGCCTCCCCGCTGCAGTGCCGGGGCTTGAGCTCCCCGCGCCCTCCCAGCACGTGGTGGGCGGACCCTTGGCCCAATGCTCGAACCCCCCGCTCCCGGATCGGGCCCGCAGCAGGGTCCCGGGGAGCCACTTAGCCGGGGTCGGGTGAGGACAAAGGGGGCGGCCGTCGGGTGCCTCCCAGTCGGGGGAGGGTAGGAGAGTTCTGCGGTCTGTGGGGCACGGGGCCGAGGTGCGCTCCGGGCTATGGCTGGGACTGCTGGCGGCCCCGAGCTCGGCTGGCTTGTGAATCAGTTTGGGGCTGAAATGAGTCGGGGAGGCGCCGGCTCTGGGAGATCCCGGGGTCTCCCTGGCCCTGCAGACAGGGGGCACTGGTGGGGGGGGGGTGCTTTCCATCCTGACCTGGTGGTGGAGCCATCTGTGCGCGTGGCAGTTGCTGGGGCCCCAGATCTTGGTGTCTGCTCCTCCCCTCATCACAACCTCACTGCACGTGCAAGTAACACACTGGATTGCCACCACCTGATAATCCAGTGTGAACCCTGTGCTCCCCCGTCCATGAGTGCTTAGTGAGCAGCCTCCTGTGAGGTAGGAAAATGAGTATTGCCTTTCCCAAGTGGGTAAACTGAGGCACAGAAAGTGGAATGGCTCATCCAGGCAAGTCAGTAGCACCACTAGGCACAAGTGACCCCACCAGAGCTAAAAGTGACCCCATTGCCTGGCTTAGTCCTGTGCTTTAACCACTACACTGTACTGCCTCTTTCACTTCACTCTGCTGTAATCATCCCATGGTCTGAAGCTGCTCTAGCCTTGGCTTCCAACACCACTTAGGTACTGTGGAGAGGGGCTCTTCAAAGGTGCTGTCAGACACCTTCTTGTGTTTAGGCTGGTTACAGAAGACCCTTCTTAGAACAACCATGGCTGGCTTGGCAGAGAGAAGTGTGGGGTGATTATTCCTGTCTTCCTGTGTCATGGGTGTCACCACTGCCCCCTACTGGAGGCACTCAGAATGGCCCAGCTGTGTGTACTAGACCCTGTACAGCTAATAGCAACTCTCCTCTTGCTTGTGCTCCTGGAGTAGGAGGGCCTGTTCTGTGCCTGCTGTTGGTGAGCAGTGTGGACATGACAGTGCTTTAGCAAAATGGTGGGAAAGGACTGAGCTCTTCCTGGCTTCTCCCACTGCTGACTCCCATCCAAACAAGGCAGAGAGGCTAAAACAGGACCAGTTACATTTCCCTGCACTGCCCTGTCTACAGAGCTTTGGGAGGTGTTAGCACATGTTGGCCAGCACCTTCTAAGGACCCACCTTTCCATCCATTTCCTCTGGGTGAGGGATGGGTTGTCTGGGCCCCCAGAATTCAAACTGAAACTCAAGTAAGTTTAACAGCCCACTGGCCATCTGTTCCATTTCCCCCTTCCCCCCCAATGCTGCAGTGTACCTGGAGGAAGTGTTATTTAACTACCCACAACACTTGTACGGTTCCAGCATCTTCTACCAGCAGTGAAACAAGGTCCTTCCTGAGAGGGGTGGAGATCGACCTCCCTCTAAGGAAAATGTTATTTGGGGGCTTAACTAGATCTGAAGCTGTCCCCTTTTCCTGCCTCTACTCTGCCCCGAGGAGTGTGTGCTGTAGACCGAGTGGGCCAGCAGCACTGCTGCATTAATAGACTTAACATTTTAAGAGCAGCAAAGAATCCTGTGGCACCTTATAGACTAACAGACGTTTTGGAACATGAGCTTTCGTGGGTGAATACATCTGACAAAGTGGGTAATCACCCACAAAAGCTCATGCTCCAAAACGTCTGTTAATCTGTAAGGTGTACAGGATTCTTTGCTGCTTTTACAGATCCAGACTAACACGGCTACCCCTCTGATACTTAACATTTTAAGTGATGATGACCATCAAGCTTTAAAGCTTAAACCCCTGCTGAAATGAAGCTCACAATGCAGAATGGTATTGTATTCCTCTGCTAGCTGCAAGGTCTTTGCTTCAGGGAAGGGGTGTTCCTGTTGTGTGGGTTAAGTGCATTGCAATGCCCTGGGATGCCCTTTTCCAAAGGGGGCAGATCCCAGTCCTCTGGCTGTGCCTGCCAAATCACTGTTTTGTATTACCATTGCCTCTAGAGGTTGTGGAGCAGGAATCAGCTCCTGGTAGGCATGTTTCTAGCAACCCTGAAAAGGCACAATCCAGATCATGTCAGTCCCTCCTTTCTTCAGGACCTGCAGGCGTCTCCCCTTGTGCATTGACTCCTATTTGGTCAACCCCCTGTGGTGTGGAACTTGCTGGCTGGTGCATGGGTGGCAAGTTTGTAGAAATTTTGGTGGTGCTCAGAACCTGCCCCCCCCAACTCCAGCCCCACCTGCCTAAGGCTCTGGGAGGGGGTTGAGGGGGAGGTCTGGGGTGCAGGTCCTGGGCTGGGGATTAGGGTGCAGGAGGGGTGCAGGGTGCAGGCTTTAGGATGGAGTTTGGGTGCTGGGTGCAGGCTCCGGGCTGGGGCAGGGGGTGGGTGTGCAGGACAGGGTGAGGGGTACAGGCTTTGGGACGGAGTTTGGGTGCAGGCTCTGGGAGGGAGTTTGGGCGTGGGAATGGGTGTGTGGGAAAGGGGAGGTGGTGCACTATCTGGGAGGGGTGCATGCTCTGGGAGGGAGTTTGAGGATAGGAGGGAGTGCAGGGGTGAGGGCTGTGGGGCTGAGGATGAGGGATTCATGATGCAGGACGGGGCTCAGGGCTAGGGCAGAGGATCAGGGTGTGGGGGGATGAGGGTTGAGGCTGAGGATGAGAGGTTCATGCTGCGAGGGGGCTCAGAGCTGGGGCAGAGGATCAGGGTGTGGGGGGGATGAGGGCTCTGGTTGGGGATGAGGGGTTTGGGGCGTTGGAGAGGCTCAGGGCTAGGGTGGAAGGGCAGGGTAAGGGCAGCCTGCCTTGCCATTATTGGGAGGTGGGCGCTAGGACCCTGGGGCAGCAGACAGCAGTTCTGCTGGGAGCTGTTCTACTCCAGCAGCGCAAGCAGGCAGGGGAGAGGCACGCGCTGATTTCTGTCAGGCAGGGACGTGGCGGGGGGGAGACATGCTGGGGGAAGGGTGGCAGGCGAGGGCTGGGACCTGCTCCAGGCAGGGATGCTGCAGGGCAGGGGCGAGACCCACTTCCAAATATTGCTGGAGCAGGGCCCCCAGCCCTGAATATTCCTGGTGCTCAAGCTCCGCAAACATTTATAACCTGCTGCCTATGGGCTGGTGGCCATGTAAGTGTGTGCCTCTCAAGATGCTGAGGGCTGTTAGTGACTGGGATTCTGCTGCACGCTGCTGCCATCTGGCACAAAACTTCTGCCGAAGAACATGTGCAATTAGAGATGGGAAAAGGCCACTCAATCTGAGGGTCCCATTTCCCTGGGGGAGGTGGGGATTGCAAATGGGTCTGGCACAATTACCCTTCCCATATTGCTAAATGGGGGAGGGGAACCCAACTAGATCCAAGCCCATGGGGAGGGGGATCCTTAAAGGGAAATTAGAGGATTGCAGCACTGCATCCCAAGGACAGGTCTGTTCTCTGCCTAGGGTGCTCTTGGGCAGTGTGGAGCCGAATGCTCCTTAGTGGCAAAGAGGAATCTGAAGTGCTGTTGGGGCTGGAAGATAGTTGTGAGCTACCTCATCCCACAGGCTGGAAGAAGACTGTTGCTGACACTCTGCTTAGCACGTTCTCATTGCTGAGCAGAGAGGAGGCATGCCCAGGGCTCAGGGGTGCCTGTCTCAGCACAGAGGCTGAGGATCCAGCGGTGGTACCAGACTCAAATGCATTGAGCTGGGTCACCTGCCCAGAGTGCCAGCTCTCTGGCTAGATGCCCCAATTGGGGGAATGGGGGACGGAGCAGTGTACTGGGCACAGCGCAGAGCCAGCATCACTGCCCAGAGTTCCCAATCTAACCCTACAAAGTGGGGGAGGGGATACGGGAACAAAAAGGTGAAGTGACTCACCCATGGTTGTGTAGATGATCAGTGGCAGAGCTGGGAGTAGAGCCCAGGTGTCTTTATCCAGTACCCTTGTCACTCACTGGACCCTGCTGGCTCAGCAGCTATGTTGCCTTCGAAACCCCTGCTCCCTGAAGTGCCTGCATGTTGTCCCCTTGCTTCTGGCTGAAGCTCCCCAGCCAGAGCTAGCCCAGGACTGAGCAGCACTAACCATGGGGGGAGCCCACTCTCTCCGGGCTCAGCTCTGCTACTCCTGCAGCACCTGTTGCCAGGTAGTATGCTGTGCTCTGCCCTCTAGCGGCCAGCCATGTCTGTGTGCTGAGGCCTGGGTAAGAGCCACCCTTCCCCTTGGCCTGCTCCTGGTGTCTGCTTCCCTCCAAGCCACCAGAGGCAGAGGGTGTGAGGCCCTTGCGGGGGCACCCAGCAGCCTGGGGACAGTCTAACACAACCTGGCTGTGAAACACAACCAACAAGGCTGGAGCCTGTGAACTGGCAGCTCTGACCTCTTGCAAAGCCAGTTGCTGCTGCTCTTGCTGTCAGCACTGCCCTGCCAGGCCTCTGCTGCAGGTGCATGTGTGTAGAGTGGGAGGGTGGTAAGACCTGGCTGGGCCCTGCAGTGTGGGTTGCTCCTATGGGTCTGCAAGCTGAGCGATGCTCCTTGGGGTTGGGGTTCTGAGGAAGGGATTTGGGACTGTGGCCTGTATTAGGAGCTGCCCATTGATAGGGCACCTCCACCCTGGATCATGATGAAAGAGCCTGGCTGTCTTTCAGTTGTCAGTCTGGCTGTAGCCAGCAAAGCGCTCCCTTCCTGTCTGAGGACTCTGACCCTCCTGGCAGGATGAGCTCCACTTAGGCAATCAGACAGAAGCTCAAGATGCTTCCTGAGCTGTGGGACGAGGTCTCTGCCATGCCCATTGCTGAATAGTGCAGGCTTGCCAGACGAATGCATCAGCACCAGCCCCTCTGCCAAGGAAGAGCTGGAAGGGAACTGGAAGCAGGCAAGAGGAGATTTGGGGGTGGATCATGGGTGGGGCCACCCCAGGCTGATTGGGGAAGCAATTACCGGTTGATCCCTCCCTAGTCGTCTAGTACCAGCATCTGGCAGTCAGAGGCCTATGGACACCCAGAGCATGGGGGTTGCATCCTTGGCCATCATGGCTAATAGCCATTGATGGACCTATCGTCCAGGAACTTATGTAAGTTTTGTGTGTTGTGTTGTTTTTTTTTGGTGTTTTTTTTTCTTTTTTTTTTCTTTTTTACCCAGTTATAGTTTTGGCTTTCACAACATCCCATGACAGTGAGTTCCACAGATTAACTGTGTTGTGTCTAGAAATACTTCCTTATATTTTAAACCTGCCTGTTAATTCTATTGGGTGACTCTGGGTTCTTGTGTTATGTAAAGGGGTAAATAACACTTCCTTATTCACTTTCTCCACATCACTCATGATTTTATAGACCCCTCTCATATCCTGCCTTAGTTGTCTCTTTTCCAAGCTGAACAGTCCCAGTCTCTTTAATCTCTCCTCATATAGAAGCTGTTCCATGTCCCTGATCATTTTTGGTGCCCTTCTCTATACCTTTTCCAATCTCAATAGGTCTTTTTTGAGATGGGGCAACCACACCTGCACGCAGTATTCAAAGTGTGGGCTTACCATGGATTTATATTACGGTGTTGTGGTATTTACTGTTTTATTATCTATCCCTTTCCTAAGGGTTGTGAACATTCTTAGCTTTTTTGACTGCTTCTGCACGTTCTGTCTTAGGGGACACGCCCATAATCAAATCCATGCCATGGCATGCATCATCCAGCACTCTGATTGCCAGTCTCAGCCCAGGTTGCCATGGCTTGTGAACTCCCTCCTGGCCTCTCCCCAAGGCCAACCTGAATGCAGGCTGGCAGGGATGGTGGGTGTCTAGGCGCTTGCCCTGCTGTTGTACTAGTTCTGTGGCTAAAGAACTCCAGTCGTCGGGGGCAGCAGCTCAGTGACTTTAGCTAGCACTAAACTGTGCAAGAAACACTGACTTCCCCAGCATCCAAGCCTGAAGGAAGGGGCAGGGCTGCAGGCAGGAGATTAGGGTGGGGAGGTGGGGGGCTGGGATGAAATGGAATACACCCATGCCAGCAGCTGGCTGGGATGGGACTGGAATACAGCATGTGTGGGCACAGCAGGATTTATCTCCCAAGAGGTGGTGGAACCCAGGGTGGCTGCATTCAGAGTTATAGTGAAATCTGCCCACCAGGCTCCCTGCACAGGGGTCTCCAGCGATGCAGGGCCTGGTGCTGATCCTTGACCCAGGGTGGAATGGCCCTGGTCTGTAGGAAGGGATGGCAAATAGCCTGGGAAATGCCATGGGCACCAAGCCTGGCAGGCTGGTGATCCAACAGCCTCTGTCAGCTGGCTTTGCCTGAGCTGCTCACACGAACTTGTTCTGGAGGTGCTCTCATCATTTTCTTCATAGGCTGGCACTTCACTGGCAATGGGGTGGCCCTCAGCTGCCTATTCAGGCTGAGCCCTGAGTGAGGCTCCCCTATGGGAATGCAGGCTGCAGGGCATCCCAGGGCATGGTGCTTGTCTGTGGTGTTCTCCTATAGCAGAGGGGCTGGCAGGATCAGGGGGGAGGGGCACTGGGGTGTGGCTCTTGTAGTGAGAACTCCTGTTTCTCTTCCAGGACCCAGCAGGAGATGAGCTCTCTGGTTTATCCCAGCCTGGGCATGAAGGACCGCAAAGCAGTGGCCATCCTGCACTACCCTGGGGTGGGCATGAACATCAGCAAAGCCAGCACGGGACCCCACATCACCAGTGCAGGCATGATGGCCCCCTCTGCGGCCCCCCCACCCTCAAAGCAGCCCTCCTTCGCCCTGCCAACGGCCCCTCACCTGCTGGCCAGCATGCAGCTGCAGAAACTCAACAGCCAGTACCATGCCATGGGGGTCTCAGGGCACCCGGCGGAGGCTGGGTCCATCCAGAGCTGGGGCTTTGGAGCCCAGCCCCTGGGCCAAGGGGCACTGGCTCCCCCTGCTGGCACCCACAGTCCTGGCATTATTGATTCTGATCCAGTGGATGAGGAGGTGCTGATGTCACTGGTGGTGGAACTGGGCCTTGATAGAGCTAATGAGCTCCCAGAACTGTGGCTGGGCCAGAACGAGTTTGATTTTGCTGCAGATTTCCCTTCCAGCCGCTGATGCCAGACTGACTTGACCACAGGCAACCCTGGCAAAGGACTTAAACAGGACAGCTGCCAAGGGCTGGCTGGCATGATAGACCTGGCCCTCCAGCCAACTGAGAGGCCTCTGGGCCTGGTTCTTACCACAGCTGAGTCCCCCTCTACAAGGCTGCACTTGTGCCGTTCAGGACAGTTCGGTGCAGCTGGAGAAACTGCAGAGTGGCTGGTACTCTGTGAGCGTCTCTGAGTTGTGTGACCTAGCGCCCGGTGGGGTTGCACCTTGCTATGAAGGGCCAGCGTCTCCTGCTGGATGGATGGCTGATGCTGGAGGGGAGAATGGTGCCCTGAGGACTAAATCCCAAACTGGTGCTGGAGAACAAGGCAGACTGCCAGAAGAATGTAGCAGGGCAGAAGGTGAAGACAGAGGAATGGAGGCTCACGCAATATGTACACCCCTGCTGTGTCCTGGGAAGGGCTGCCTCAACAGGTCTCTCATGCAGCTCCCAGGGACCAAAGCTGTGTCTCCCACCCATGCAGGGGGCCAGTGACTCACTTTACAGAGGAGACCGCCAGGGGCTAAGCACAGTACCTGCACTGCTGGGGGTGTTGGGACAAGGTGGGGGAGGGGGGGGAGGCGGGGTCTGTTTCTGCAACAGCATGGGGCTGCTCCTATGTGGCTTTTCAGTAAAACCTGTAGAAGGAATTGGCCTGCCCACAAGGCTGGGGCCTGGCTCCTGTCACCTCTTGTGCTGATTTACAGTTGTCTCTGGGGTTGCCAACTTTCTGATTGCAGAAAACCGAACATGCTTGCCCTGCTCCCTGTCCCACCCTTTCTCCAAAGCCCTGCCCCCTCTCTCTCCATCTCAGCTTCCTCTGTTGCTAACTCTCAACCACCCTCCCTTGCTCATTTTCACCAGACTGGGGCAGGGGGTTAGGGTGAAGGTCCAGCTGGCTGTGTGGGCTTGGCAGTGGGGACAAGGATGAGGGGTTTGGGGGCAGCATGAGTGTGGGAGGGGGCTCCCTGCTGGAGCTGTAGGCTGCAGGGTGTGGCCAGAAATGAGGAGTTCGGAGCTGTGGGATTGGGCACATGGTTGAGGGGTGTGTGTGGAGGTTCAGGGCTCAGGCTGGGGGTGCAGGCTCACGTGGGGCTGGGGCTGAGGGGTTTGGAGTGCAAGAGGCATGCAGAGCACGGGCTCTGGGAGGGAATTTAGTGGCAGGAGGGAGTTCAGACTGGGGAGAGAGTTGGGGCATGGGAGGAGGGAGGGGTGAAGTGCAGGCTCCAGAGGGTGCTTAGCTCAGGTGCCTCCCAGAACTGGTGGCATGTCTCTTCTCCAGCTCCTAAGTGGAGGTGCAGCCAGGCAGCTCTGTGCACTGCCCCATCTGTAGGCACTCTTGCAGTTCTCATGGGCTGTTGTTCCTGGCCACTGGGAGCTGCGGAGCTGGTGCTTGGGGTAGGGGTAGTGCATGGAGCCCCTTAGCTGTCCCTGAGCCTAGGAGCCAGAGGGGGGATATACCACCACTTCTGGGAGCCAAGGCAGCTAACCAGACTGTGCAGCCAACTGGACTTTTAACAGCTCACTCAGCAGTGCTGACTGGAGTTGCCAGGCTCCCTTTTTGACTGGGCATTCAGGTCAAAAGCCAGATGCCTGGCAATCCTTGTCACACTGCTAGAGCTGCTGTTAGAGCTCCCCTGTTCTGGTGGCTGGAATGAGCAGGTGCCTGATGCTCCAAGAGCAGGCTCTGCTAGTGGTGTTTTGGGCCTGCTCTGGACCTCAGCTGGTGTGATGCAGCGAGCTGTGGCTGTGTTACAGCTGTGAGTATGAAATCTGATCTGGGAGGGGCTAGGGCCATGGTAACACAGGCTGGGGTGCCCAGTGTGTGCCTCTCCCCAGGGCGTAGGGCTGAACCCCTGCCTACGTAGTGCTCTGCTGCCCTAGTCAGTGGGGAGGAATCCTGCAATGACAGCAATGCTCAGTAACATCCCTGCTGTGCTGGTAATGCCAGTTAAAAACAATAGGCCAAACAAGCTGCTCCAAAGCTCTAGCAGCTCTGTGAGAAATTGACTAGGCAGGGCTGCTAGTGCCTCCTTGTGGAGGGTGTGAGCCAGTGTATGCCTTGGGGCTGGATTTTTTTTCAGGGGGGCCCAGCACTGAGCAGAGGGCTGAATTCCCCCCTCTCTGGGAGAGATAGGGTGCCCTGCAGATATCCATGGGAGCTTGTGGGTGTGGATTCCTTCTGTCTGCATGACAACTGAGTGTGTAGGAAGAACTGCTGCTGCCATGCTGCAGCATTGGTGTGTCTACATGGCACTGTTCATGTGGCAGCAGCCAGGGTACATACCTACCCAGCCTTCCTACCTTTCCCCTGTGTGCCCAGCAGGGACAGACATGTCCTCCCATGATTGACTGGGAAAGAAATCATACAGGTGCTCAGCTTCACTGCAGTACTAAGAACCATGGGCCATGCCCCTAGCCGCCTGTGTGCCATCCCCACACACAGGGCCAGTGTCAACATGGCAGCTGAAATGGTATTTTGCAGCATGGCTGCTCTCGCTCCACCTAGGCTAATGTGAGAAGAGCAACTCAGGCATAAGTAGCTTGAGTAAGCTCTGAGTGAAGATGCATCCAAACCCTACTGCCCATGCTTTGTACATGTACCATGCATTTAGCACCAATCACCCTACTGTCTAGGCACAGACCCACAAATGCTGGGATGTAGAAGATGTTGAGTTGAAGACTCATTTCATGATCTTGGCCCCACCCAATGGTCACAAGGAAAACTGCATGATCATGTCAGTATGTGGCTAGGAGTACTTGTGGCACCTTAGAGATGAACAAATTTATTTGAGCAATTTGTTAGTCTTGAAGGTGTCACAAGTCCTCCTGTTCTTTTTGCGGATACAGGCTAACACGGCTGCTACTCTGAAACTTGTCACTATGTGACTAATACACCCACCAGGATAGCAGCAGTATCTCGGGGGATGCTTGGTTAAAAGGATAGGCGAGCCTGGCAGTCTGAGCAGCACCTATGCAGTGGAAGCAATGGGCCAGGCTTGGAGATATTACAATGACCCTGCAATCAGGGAGCGGGCAGTGGGTGCTGGCAAAGAATGTGGGAATGAGGTCAGTATAATGGCCCTGGACTCTGGAGCCAACCCCTTCTGGGAGGCCCTGGGAGGGTGGGAGATGGGTTGTTGCATTAATGAGGAACCAGCGTTGAGGAGCAGAAATCCACTTCAGAACAGTAACTTGGTGCTGAGATCTGCAAGGCAGCCTGAGGGATTTGGACATGTTTCAGTAACTGGATGTTATGTCTCTAAAGCCCCTAGACTGCCTGGGAAGTTTCAGCCCCCCTGCCCCACCCTCTTTTAGCACTTGAATAGAGACTGGTAGGTGGCTCCACACATGGGGGGTGCTGAAGATTTTAGAATTCAGCTGGTAAAATCCTAGCAGAGAGATGAGAAACACACCAAAAGGACACCAGGAAGAGTAAAACAATATAATTAATAACCAAAGTGCCTCCCCGGAGTCATTCCCCCACCTGTGATGATTGAAATGGGAATATTGGGCACTTTAGATGTCAGAGTGCCATGCAAACAGGAGCTAATTCATTGTCAGAACGTCCATGTAAGGTAGGTGAGTTTATCACCCTGTGTTACAGATGAAGAAACTGAGACACAGGAAGGGGCAGTGACTTGCTGAAGGTTGCACAGGACATCAGCAACAGTCAGGATTTGGGCCCATCAGCCTCAAACTCCTAACCTAGTGCCCTGTCATGTTGCAAGTGCCTTAAACACCAAATGGGCTTCTGGTTGGTTTCTTTTTCCTTTTTCCCCTGCCCTCAGACCTTGCTTTAACACCTCAAAGGGGAGAGGGGTCTGCAGAGCAATGGCTGCCTGCCCGCTGCTGTACTGGTGGTAGTTTTGTCACTGACATCAACAGGCTCGGGATTGGACACGTCGTGTAGTATCGCACCTAGGGTAAGAGTGAAGACGACAGCAGGGGGCTCCCTGCTTATGGAGACTCCAGCTCAAATGTTCTTTTTGTGGTTCTGCCTGAGAGCTGTGGACTGTCTGGCTCGCAGGGTCACCAACTCTCAATTTGCCCACAAGTTTTACACCAGTGGAGGTTTTGCCATAGGCAGTGGGCGGAAACATTCTGGGGGTTCGGGAGGGGGCTGAGTAAAATGTAAAGCCGGTGTGGGGATGTTATGGCACAGGCTGGGAACCTGGGTCCAAACCTGACTGAGCCCTTGGGCTGTGGTAGAGAAGAAGCAGGAGACACTAAACTGGCTAATGAAGGTGTCCGCCCTGGTACTCCCAGCTACGTGTGGGGCGTGAGATTCAGCCTGGTCCCTGGAGGCTGAGGAAGTGTCCTGTTACTCACATGGGAAGGAGGGCTCTGCTCACAGAGGGCAGCTATCTATGGGGGCTGGGAGAGCAACTAGGCTCCCAGCTGTGTGGGGTGGAGGGGACAGGTCCTGCCAGGGCCAGCTCTGGCTTTTTTGCCACCCCAAGCAAAAAAAACCAAAAACCTGCGGGGTGGCCAGAGCGTGGGTGCAGGGGGACTCCTGGCCCTGCAGACATGCCCCAGGCAGCGGAGTGTGTGCCCCAGTTAGCGGGGGGGGGGGGGAGAAAGGGGGTGGCCAGGGCTTTCTTCAACAGGGAGCTCGCCATGCCGCCTGCCAGGAGGTCTCCGTGCCGCTCCGGTCGGTGGGCAGGGAAGGATGCAGGCTGCCCTGCTGGGCTTGCTACAGACCTGGCACCACTCCCAGCAGGGCCCTCCCCTCATCTGTGCTGCTGCCCCCTACAGGGCAGCTGGAGCAGCAAACCAAAAAGAAAAAAACCTGCCAGGGGGGCAAAGTGACGAAGCAAGAAAAAGAATGATTAGCGGGAATCCCCTTGGAATCTGCTGCCCCAAGCACGAGCTTGCTCGGCTGGTGCCTGGAGCTGGCCCTGGATCCTGCTTTCTGGGCATGAGCATGGCTGGTCCAAGGATATTTTGCGCCTTAGGCAAAACTTCCACCTTGTGCCCCCTCCACCAACATCGGTTCATTGAGGGGCAAATCCCAACAAGCCTTTCTAGACCCCAGGGGCCAGCCATGTCCAGGGACTTCTCCCCAGACCAGGTTCCCCCCTTCCTGCCCCCTGAACTCCCCTGGAGGGTGCACAGCCCCCCCCCGTGAGCCCTCCTCTCCCCTCCCTACCCCACCCCGGTGGCCCACTCCCCGAGTCCACTCACTTGCTTTGCCAGGCTTGGGCTGCTGCAGCAGCTTGGCAGGAAGGAGCTGCTTTCTGGGAGCTCCTGCAGCAGATGCATGCAGGCAGAGGCCCCCATGCGTCCCCCCTGGCTCCCCCTCGCCACGTTTGGGTTCTGCGGCTCCCGGGAGTGTGAGTCACTGCTCCTCCTGGAGCAGGCTCAGGGTCCTGTGCCCTGGCGGTGGCTCACATGCCCAGGAGCCGCAGAGTCTGAGTATGAAGGGGGGAAGCTGGGGGGGCGCATGGGGGCCTCTGCCCACATGCATCTGTAGGAGCCCCCCAGGGGGGTGCCAGGCCACAGCCTGGGCAGGAGAGGCGGGGGGCACAGCTGCTCCCTGCTAGCAGCACTGTGCTGCCTTTGCAGGGCTCCTGCCTCCTTGCACCGCGCCGGCTCCTCTATGGCTGGTGCTCACTGCTCCCGCAAGCTGACGCTCTGGCTCTCCGGTGCCTCCGGAAGGTGGCTTCTCCCTGCCAAGCCAGGGCATCACTTTTTGGTGCCCCCAGGGCTGTCCTTAGGATTTATAGGGCCCTATGCAGTATTATTAAACTGGTGCCCCCATGCCCGACGGCCGTGTGAGCTTGCAGCCTGGCGGGGGTGGAGGGACAAGGTAGAAAGAATAACAAGATGCCCAGCCTGCCTCACGGTGGCAGAGAGTCACAGTTCCCTGCAGAGACCCCTGTACTCTCTCCCTCACGCAGAATGGACATGCAGAAGGTACCTAATTAAAAGCACTAAACTTGGGGGGAAAAATTTAAGTCACCAGGGTTTTTTATATGTCCTGAAATTTGTCAGACATTTATTTGCAAAAACTTTGTAGTAAGGGTGAGTCAGCGGTCTTGCTGAATACAGCATTAAATATTATGGAATACATTATGCAGCTCTTCTCTATTTTGCATTTTCTTAATCAGTATTTCTAAGCTGATTTTATAAAGTACTTATTCCAGATTACTACATATTTAACTCACTGAAACAGACATTATTTTAAATTAATCAGTCACAGAGGTTTAGTGCGTTCATAATAATGTTCATTGCTTTTAGAAAAAGGGAACACTAATTTACTGTGTGTGATCTCCATAACAATACACGTGTATGAAATTTCACCAACTTTAAAAATACCAGAGAGTCCTTTAAAAATACCATGCGTCTGAAGAAGTGGGTATTCACCTGTGAAAGCTAATGCTCCAATATATCTGTTAGTCTTAAAGGTGCCACAGGACTCTCTGTTGCTTTTTACAGATCCAGACTCACATGGCTACCCCTCTGATACTTTAAAATATATGTTTCCAAAGATTTCAGGCATAACAAAGGATTTTATATCTTACTAAGGTACTGATTTTGCTTAAAACTAGTTCATTGGATAGTCAGAAGTAAAGAAAGGGAAACTGTTTGTCCAGCTATCTGGAAGCAAAGGGCTGTTGCTTCCTTCAATATGGGGCGGGGGGGTGAGAGAGAGGAGAAAGAGAGAGTGTGTTGCTGTGCTTGTGTGTGAAGGAGACTTAGTGGGTGTTCCAGGTGCAATAAGGTTGTGGGGCTTGTCAGGCCGAGGTGTGGGGCTTCAAGTGTGGGGAGAGCTGCAGAGGGGTGATCTGGGTCTGGGTGCGGAAGGTGGGGTTTGGGTGGGAGGTCTTGCAGGGGTGCATGAGTCTGTGATAGCGGGAGAGGGCCCCAGGTGTTTTTATGGTCACCTGTGTATGATGGGCGTCCGGTATGCCATGACTTCATGCGCCGACCATTTTTGGGTGGTATGGCGTAGTCAGCTCCCTGCATAGCTGACCCTGCTCCTTGTGCACCTGGGATGGAGGATGGAGGAGCAGAGAAGCGATTAACAGTGGTGTGTGTGTGTGTGCCCGTGGAGCTAGGGGGAGTTCTGGGAGTGTGGTTTAACTGGCCTTTGGTGCGCTTCCAATCGATTCTTACCCGCGCCACCGGGACCAACAGATGAGCCAGCACTCAAGAGCAAACCCTGTATGGAGGGAGCCAGGTTGGGGGAGGCGTAGACTTCATAGTGCATGAGAGCATATTGGAAGCGATGCAGTGGGTAGCGGCACCAGTAACTTTTCGGGGTCTAGAATTTCCTGGTTCCCTTCCAGCGTGTCCCTCGCCCTTGCTCTGCCCGCTCTCCGTGCCCCTCTGCTCTGCCACCGCAGATCGCCGCCCCACACTCCCCTGAGGGACCTTGCGCGACGGGGTCAGTCCTGCCACCTTACTGCAGCAGTAAGTGGAGCGACCTGGCCCAAGCCTGCTCCACGCTACCAGTTAGTGCTGGGGGGTGGTTCCCCCCTGACCCCCAAGCCTGATCCTGCCCCCCTGCAGAGGCCTGGGGCCAGCCCCTCGCCCTGTGGAGGCCTGGGGCCCCACACAGCCCCTCCCACGGGGGGAGCTGCCTAGAGCACCAAGATGTCTAGGGATGGCCCTGGGCAGGGGTCAAGATAAGACTTTTGTCTGCAGCCATATTAGGACAGCAGCAGCCATTAGCCAAGACGGAGAAAGTCACATCCTCACATCCCATCTAAATTACATTAAAACAATGACAGGTTTCAGAGTAGCAGCCGTGTTAGTCTGTATCCGCAAAAAGAACAGGAGTACTTGTGGCACCTTAGAGACTAACAAATTTATTTGAGCATAAGCTTTTATGGTCTACAGCATCCGATGAAGTGCGCTGTAGCCCATGAAAGCTTATGCTCAAATAAATTTGTTAGTCTCTAAGATGCCACAAGTACTCCTGTTTTATTAAAACAATGTAACATCCAGCTGTTAAGAAGGTGATCCTGGCCTAACAGTACCCACCGCCACCAGATAAAGAAATGGATCTTAAGATGGTTAAAGAAAACTTCCTTTGATAGCATCCTGTTTAGCAAGAAATTACTTATCAATAGCTGTGACTGTAAAATCTATACCTCTATTGTTTTGCGTTTATGGTCCCCACTCCTCTATTGTTTATCTGTATGGTCTCTGTCTATTTCTTTGATAGTTTCTGTCTGTTGCATAACTAATTTTGCTAGATGTAAATCAAGGTGGTGTGGAATGATTGGTTAAAGAATTGTTTTACAATATGTTAGGATTGATTAGAAATATTTTAGTAAAATGATTGGTTAAGATATAGCTAAGGAGGATTCAAGTTTCACTATATAAATGGGTCCAAAAGGAAGTTCTTGGAAACTAACTCCAGGACATAGCCCCTAGATCAGAGCTGCCAGACCTCAACACCATGCCAACCACACTCTGCAGAACAGAAGCTGGAGTCTTCCAGATGACCTGATCTTGACTGCCATCAAGAAAAGTTCAATCTGCCCCGCTCTAGCCCCGCCCTCACTCTGCCCCTTCACCTGAGCAATGTCCTGGGGGACTACAGCAGGTTTAAGCGCGTTCTGCACTCACCAGGGCAGTGGGAAGTGAAGCAACCCGGCCCCTGCCTGTTCCGCACAACCGGTGAGTGCTGGGGGGCAGTTCCTTCATGCCCCCCAGTCTCAAGGCTGGGAGCTAGGGAAGCAGGTAGTGGAGCAGGCTGGGGCCAGGTCACTCCACTTCCCACTGCCCCATAAGTGTGGGGTCAGGCCCACCCTGCAATCACTGGGTGTCAGGAAGAGGAGAGACCCAGCCCCAGCCTGCTCCACTCCGCCAGTGAATGCTGGGGGGCGGTTTCCCCCTGTCCTCCAAGCCTGGAGAGATGGAGCTTTGAGAAAGGGGCATGGGATGGGGAAAAGAAAGGGACAGGGGAAGTGGGGGCAGGAGGAAAGAGGCAGGGGGGAAGGAAGGGGGTTGGATGGGGAGGAGATGGAGCAGTGGGGAAGGGGCATGGGATGGGGAAGAGAAGGGGATAGGGGAAGCAGGGGCACAGCATGCAGATCCCCTTGGCAGCAGCTGGGGCTCCCCTGTTAAGCAGGCCCTCGACCCCTGACCCTGACAAGCCCCACCTCACCTGCATCTGTACCACCCCACTGAGCCCCCCAGATACCCTTCCCACTGAGCCCCAACCACCTACACCTGGACCCCCACCCAAATGAACCCCACTGCTCCTGTGCCCTACTCCCCCTCCCTCACTGAGCTCCAACCACTTTCTCTTGGTCCCCCCTTCAGACACCCATTGCCCGTGCATCTGGAACCACCCTGTACATCCAGATCCCCCACTGAGCTACCCTCACCCAGACTGCTCCACACAGAACCCTCTTCCCCCATCTGGATTCCCCCCACATTAAATCCCTCTGCACTTGGATCCTGCTGCCAGGCTGAGCCTCCCTGCCCACATCTGATGCGCCTGGCGCAAAAGGGGCAGGGCCCCAGGGTGTTTCTGTGGCAAGCATGGCTCTTGTGCTATGTCAGGGTCAGGTGCAGCCTCACTGCCAAGTTCCTGTCCCAGGGGGGCAGGGGAGGCTGCAGGGTATTCGCCCATCTCCATGCAGCCAGTGGCCTGTGCTCTCCACTGTCATAATGGAGCTTCCACATTTATTTATTGTAAAAAAAAATATTGCAGAATTTTAAAATACACCTCTACCCCGATATAACACGGTCCTTGGGAGACAAAAAAACTCACCTCATTATAGGTGAGACCTCGTTATATCAAACTTGCTTTGCCCCCCACCCCGTTCCCTGATCACCCCCTCCAGAGACCCTCATCCCTAATCACCCTCAGGACCCCACCCCCCTGTTCATTGACTGCTCTGATCTCTATCCACCCCCCCGCCCGACAGGCACTCACTGGCAGCGGCAGGAAGCGGAGCAGCCCGGCTCCAGCTTGCCGTCACCTCCCAGCCACAGCACTCCGCTTCCCGCCGTCGGTGAGTGCAGGGAGGTTGGGGAAAGGGTGTCTCCCCGCACTCACCTGTGGCAGGAAGCGCAGCGATGCGGCCCCAGCCCACTCTGCTTTCCTTGCCCCTGTCCCAGCCATGTCGCTGGGGATGGATGGGGAAAGGTCCTGCACTCACTTGCTCGGGGGCAAGTGGAGCGTCACGTCTGGGAGTTGGCGGAGTGGAGCTGGCTGAGGCTGGGCTGCTCCGCTTCCCGCCGCAGGTGAGTGTGGAGAGGTTGGGGAAAGGATCCCCCCATACTCACCTGCTGCGGGAAGCTGAGTGCTGTGGCTGGGAGCTGGTGGAGTGGAGCGGGCTGGGGCTGGGCTGCTCCGTTTCTGCCGCTGCTGGTGAGTGCGGAGGGGATCCCTTCCCCCAGGCCTCCTCCCCTGAGCGACACAGCTGGGGCCAGGGTGAGGGAAGCAGAGCAGGCTGCTCCTGGCCCCCTGCTAATCTCCCAGGCCACTCTGGGACTGCAGGGGCCCCCAAAGTGCCCTCCCACAGCTCTTGCCTCCCAGACCCTGGCAGGGGGAGATGGAGGGGGAAGCTCCTGACCAGCCCCCAGACCCTCTGCCCCTTATTGAAACCCTCGGCCCAGCCTGGCCCGGCGCCCTTAACAGGCTGCTCAGAGCAGCATGTCAGAGCTTTACAGTCTTGTATGTGAACCTGCCTTATACTGGGTTGCGTTATATCGGGGTAGAGGTGTATTATGCACCGAATTTGATGCAGAATTCCCTCAGGAATACAGGGCACTGTGCAACTGTGATGTTGTGACAGCGAAGGGGGTGCTGGACAGTAGGGGATCTATGGGTGGGTTAGCTAGGCAGAGGGTATGGTATGCAGGGTGCTGTGCAGTTGTGGTGGGAGGTCAGCAGGAGGGGTCTCTGGGCAGGGGGTGTTGGGCATAGAGAGTCTGGGGACATTTGACATAGGGATCTGTGGGGGAAGTCTCTGGGTGAGGGGGCACTGGGCATAGGTCTCTGGGTGAGGGGGTATTGGACATAGGGATCTGTGCGGGAAGTCTGTGGACGAGGGGGCGCTGGGCATAGGGATTTGTGCAGGAAGTCTGTGGGTGAGCGGGTGCTGGGCATAGGGATCTGTGCGGGAAGTCTCTGGGTGAGGGGGTGCTAAGCGTAAGGGTGGAGTGCTGGGCAAGGGGGCAGTGTGGAAGGGGCATGCTGGCAGTGCAGGGCTGGGCGGGACAGTGTGCATCTAGTAGTTGTGGGTTTGTAAACAGTGCCCTTGTGCTGGGCTGAGTGGGCCCCCCAACCTTCCCCTCACTCTGCAGACTGCTCCCCCCACCATCATATGCCCTATTTCCCCAGTGGGGGCCCACAAATATATTTGGCACTGGGCCCACAAAAATTAATTGGTCTCTGCGTAGCGTGTGTATTCTGTTTCAGTAATCATTAATAAATAGAGGTTCTTCTTTGAGTGCTGTCCCTGTGGGTGCTCCATTCCAGGTGATGGTACGTCCCGGCGCCGTTGATTGGAGATCTTCGGTAGCAGTGCCTGGCCAGGACACGCGCTCAGCTGCAGTCTTGCAGCCTCATTAGAGTCTGCCTGAGCGCACCCCCATTGGTTCCTTCTCAACCGGCCTTGGCTGAAGATGGGACTTGGGGCAGTGCTGCTTCTCTTCCCTGGTCTCTGAAGGAAACAATTACAAAGAATATAGAAATAGTTAGTTAGTAACATCCCAGTTGTTTCCTGTCCCTTAGAATAGTTACTTAGTTTAAAAATAAATAAATAAATAAAACTTTTTCCCTCAAGCTTGTCTCCCGCGGAGACACTCTTCCCCAGCATTCCTAGTACAATAATGCCAGAGGCTTCGGGATTCAAGAAATGTGCTTCCTGTGAGGACTGTATGCCAAGGTCCTATGGACACTCACGTTGTATGAAGTGCCTCAGTGAGACACACGTCCCTGCCAAGTGTGTCCATTGCATGAGGCTCAAAGCCAGGGCTCGTTGTGACAGGAACCTGCAGGTGAAAATGCTTTTCATGAGGAAATCCCTGCAGCTGCCTCTGGAGATGGGCAATGTCAAACCCTCTTCCTCACGCTCCCTGGCCAGGTCCAAACCAATTGGGAGCACGGCTTCACCCTCTCAAGCGAAGAGGCAAGAAGCCCAACTGTCTCCAAGCAGAGACTTTCACAAGTGTAAAGGGTCTCCTGCAAGATCCTTACCCTCAGTACTGACAGTGCTGAAGACAGGTGTCTCCAACTGTCGCAGCACCTCAGCCATGGCTCCCAAGGAGCATAGAGGCAGGGACCCAACTTCCCGTGCCAGGATGGTCTCCTCAGCACCTGTCCCTTCAGCGCCAAAAATAGACCCGGTGCTGACAGCGTGCTCTGTCCCGGTGCCAAAAAGAATGTCAGCACTGAGCCTGCCTGCCACTCAGATAACAGCAGTAGACATCCTGCATACAGGTGCCAACTTTTTTTGGCGCTGGTGGGTGCTTGCAACTGCCCTGCCCTGACTCCGCCCCAACTCCACACCTGCCCCAAAGTCCCCACCCCAACTCTGCCCCTCCCTGCCACTTTTGGACCCCTCCCCAAACCCCTACCCTGGCCTCGCCTCCTTCCCCAAGTGCGCCGCATTCCCCCTCCTCCCTCCTAGGCCTGCCGTGCAAAACAGCTGTTTCACGGCACAAGCACTGGGAGGGAGGGGGGAGAAGCGGGACATGGTGTTGCGCTCAGGGGAGAAGGCAGAGGCAGAGCAGAGGCAGAAGTAAGTTGGAGCGGGGAGCTGCTGATGGGTGCTCTGCACCCACCAATTTTTCCCTGTGGGTGCTCCAGCCCCAGAGTACCCATGGAGTTGGTGCCTATGCTCCTGCAGGGTGCCTACAAGAGACCAGAGGCACCAGGAAAAGCCAAACAAAAGTCTGTGCACACCTCTGAGCACCAATTGCGTGCAGCAGAGTCAGAGCCCAGGGCAAAGCAAAAACAGTTCCTAAGTCAGGAAGACCTTCCAGTGGCACCTGAGCCTAACTCTCCACTCCTGGACACACAGTGCTCGCTCTTTGACCAGCCACTCTCCCCACCTGACCTGGCTACCTTTACTGACAGTGAGCCTGATATGCAGCAGCAGACAGAGTTTTCCCCACCTGCCTCTCCTCTTCCACCAGAACCTTTTACACCTCAGGTCATGGCTCACAATTGCCAGCCTCAGTTTCCCTACTTCACTCCCCTGTAGGCAGCACCTAACTTTTCTTATCTGATGCCTTGGCCTCATTGGTACCCTTGGCCAGCTCCTACTGCCACTTGCCCTCATGCCTCTTCCATCAGACCACAAACTCCTTCTCCACCTCTGTCTCCAGCTCTGTCTACTTCTAGAGTGCCTGAACTCCTCTCTGAAGAGGTGGGCTATGGACCTACCCTGATTCACCGACTCCTAACTCTCCATGAGCTCCAGATGGGGGCCTCATGCCTCCACCTCCACAGAATGTGGTTGACTTCAAACAGTTCCAAGAAGGTGGCACTCAGCCAAGATATCCCTTTAGAGGAGGTCCAGGAGACACAACGCAAACTCCTTAAAATCCTTCAACCCTCCACACCCTCGAAGATCGTGCTTCCCATAAATGGATCACTCCTAGAACCAGCTGACACTCTCTGGCAGACCCTCTATCTTACCAACTTGCAAAAGGGCTGAACATAAATATTATGTTCCTGCTAAGGATGTAGACTTCTTATTCTCCCATCCATAACCAAATTCTCTGCAGCAGCTCACAGGATGAAACAGCCACACTACTGACCCACCGCACAAGACAAGAACCTCAAACGCCTTGGGCTGCAAGGTTTATACCTCCTTCACTCTGAAGTTCAGAATTGCAAATTATTCTACCCTACTTGCAAGCTATGACTTTGATAACTACAATAAACTCTTTGATTTTACCTCCCATATTCCAGAGGACAGGATAGCAGACTTTAAGTCTCCAGAATGGCCCTACAAGCATCTCTGGACATGGTGGATACAGCTGCTTGCAACTGCAGTGGTTATGTGCAGATCTTCCCAGCTCTCTGCATCCGGCATCCCCAAAGACCTGCAGACCAAAGTGGAGGACCTCCCCTTTGATAAAGACAAACTCTTGTCCAAGAAAACCAACGAAGTCCTTCACACCATGAAAGACTCTAGAGCGATCGTATGCACCCATCCCTTCCCAACAGACAACGGTATCAACCTTACCAGAGACCATGCACCCAACAGTATCACCAGCCTCAGAACAGACCATAAGATATACCCAGGAATCGCGCTAGACCTCCTAGGCACATACAAAACCAAGCGCAAACAGCTACCTCCCACCCATTGGGAAATAAACAACAATTTTGAAGTGTTGGTTGAGGGTCTGCACAACCACCCCTTGACTCCACCACCTACTTGCCCATTTGGCCACTCCAGATTTTCCACCATGCCTGGCAGCAGATTACACAGGACCGTTGGGTCCTGGAAATAGTTCAGTCCGGTTACTCCATCCCTTTCATACCCTGCCCGTGCGCCCTTTCCTTTTCCCCATCCCCCTTCAGAGACCCTGTCATAAATAGATAGGTAAGGTAAGGGTTAAGTTTCTTTTACCTGGAAAGGGTAACCAAACACCTGACCAATCAGAGAACTGGATTGTTTAAAGTCAGGGGTGGGAATTTGTATACTCGGGGTCTTTGTTGTTTTCTCGGCTGTGAGTAAACAAGGTTTCCTCCTAACTCCATCTTATGACCTGGATCTCCGAACTATTTGGAGTCTGACGCACTCCGAGTATGCCCCGCACTGTTCTGACTTGCGGCACCGGTCCGACTTCCAGCAGTGGTCCATAGCCCGACGTTGGAGCTGCTGACGTTTGAGGCGGTCGTCATCAGATAAGCCATGGTCCCACTCGAGGTCCAGTCCCACTTGGTGACCTCGCGGCACCACTCTCAAACACGGCCTCAGCCTGGACGCCACTCATCTTCAGGCGTCACTCAATGGACTGCACCTCTCCATGCTGCGGCACCGCTCTACATCATGCACCCGTCTCTATCGCAGCACCGCTTCCCAATGTGGCACGCTCCCGCTCGTGCACCACACTTATTGCAGTACCTTTCCCACTTCAGCACCACCCTCGATTGCGTGCCACTCTACATCGCGGCACGCTCTTCATTGCAGCACTGTTCCTCAACCTTGGCATGGCTCTATGTCATGGCACTGCTCTACTTCACAGCACCGCTCCACATCCCACATCATTTCCGCAGTGCACCGTCCTGCATTGCGCACTGATCGACTTGTGGCTCTGCTAAGCTTCACAGCACACATCTAGCCCATCAGAGGAAGATGTTTCTCTCGTGCAGTCTCGCACCACTCCCCTTGCTGTCCCACTCAAGGTCACCCCTTTGCTCAGGCAGACATTGGGAGCATCTGAAGTGCCCAGATCAGGGCATGGAGCCTAAGGCAGGATGCTTTGGCCCTAATGGCTGCCTCAATGGCAGTTCTGGACCCTATTGTACCATCAGGCCAGGGTGCTCTTCCTGGTATACCACCACCACAATGTCAGGATCTCGCTCCCAGAGACAATTCTGAGCTGTCCACCTAGACCCTCCACAAAACACTGACCCAGCATCATGTTCACTCTCGAGACTACACCTGGTGTCCATGAGAACCGCGTCCCTGAAGATCAAGAGGCCACCTATGGAACTGGACCTACCGGTGGCTTCCGCCACATCGTCCCCTGATGAGGTCTTGCAGAGACCTCAACATATAGGCTACACCACATGCATTACAGGGCTCTGCAGGAACTCCTCCTCCGATTAGCCCTGAATATGATCTTCAGGTGGAGGAAGTGGTTGAACTGGACGACCAATGGTGATATCTGGCACAGAGGTCCCTTAGGGTAGCCTTAGCCATTATAAAAACTATTCAGTCCAATGCCAAACATTTGTCAAACCACTGCCCCATCCCCCTGTGGCCAAGGGGTGCTGAACGTAAATACTTGTTCCACTAAGGGATATGACAGGTTTCAGAGTAGCAGCCATGTTAGTCTCTATCTGCAAAAAGAACAGGAGTGCTTTTGGCACCTTAGAGACTAACAAATTTATTTGAGCGTAAGCTTTCATGGGCTACAGCCCACTTCATCAGATGCATAGAATGGAACACATAGTAAGAAGATATAATAGAGAGAACATGAAAGGTGGAAGTTGCATACACTCTAAGAGGCTAAATTAATTAAGATGACTATTTATCAGTAGGAGAAAAAAACCTTTGTAGTGATAACAAGAGGCCCATTTCAGACGTTGACAAAAGGTGTGAGGATACTTAACATGGGAAATAGAGAGATATGTGTATCTCTCACCATCCTTCTCATGCTCTCTTGTGGCGGAGGCGGTGAATGAAAAAGAGAGAAAGGTCAGCAGGCCCTCCCAAGTCAAGGAGGCTAACATGCTAAGCACAATCATCCTTCCTAGACTGGAGATGGTACACCACCCTCAAATATGAAGGATGCTTTATTTTCACCTATCTATCACTCCTGGCCAAGAACGGTTCTCCGCTTCGTGGTGAACACATGCATTACTAGTTCCACGGCCCTCCCATTGGGCTATGCACAGTGCCTCGCATCTTCACCAAGTGCATGGTGGTTGTAGCAGCCTTTCTCCACCACCACCTGTGCATATTACCCTTATCTGGAACAACTGGATTTTCGGGGCTGATCCCATCAGCAGGTGGAATCAGCGGTGCAGTTAGTCAGAGACACATTTGACCAATTAGGTATCATACTCTATGTCAGCAAATCAGTACTCACCCAACTCAAAGGATAAGTTAATCAGAGCTGTTCTGGATGCGACTCAAGCGAAAGTGTTCCTACCAGAGATGCATCACCTGGCCCTCTCGCAGATAATCAGCAACTTTTGCAGCTTCCCTACTACCACGGAGAGGCAGCGTCTCAGGCTGTTAGGCCATATGGCATCCTGCACTTACGTGGTTCACATGCCAGGTTATGACTCAGGCCTTGCAAGTGTGGCTCGCGTTTGTATATGGCCCAGGCCACAACAACTAGATACAGTGCTGACCATCCCTTCGCACACCTGATTTCTCTACGATGGTGGCTGAATCCCAGCATGGTAGGCACCAGGGTTCCTTTTGCCCCCCACACCTGACCTTAGTCACAAACGAGTCCGCGTGGCTGGGATGCATCTGGGAAGTCTGGCACTCAGGCTATAGCAAGTAGAGGAACTGGCTCTACATATCAACATCAAGAATCAGGCATCCGTCTCGTTTGCCAAGCTTTTCTGCTCACTGCAGGCGCACTGCAATCGCAGTATTGTGGACAAACCAATGTCTATGTTTTATATAAACTAGCAAGGCAGAGCTGCTCATCTCTCTCTTCCAGGATGCCCTCCTACTGTGGGAATTTGCCTAGCCACTCCATCTTCTCCAGACTTCATACCTGCGGGGCCATACCAAATACCCAAGCGGGTAGTGAGTTTGGGGGAGTTTCAGGTAAGCCCCCAGACTTTGGGACGCAAAAGTCCAGGTTTGGGACAGGACCAGATTGTGGACGCTAAAGTTCAGGTCTGGGACTGGGAGGCTAGATTACCACAGACCCCTTTCACGAGCACCTACTTTGTGTAGAAGTGGCTCATCTTCTACAGCTAGGTGCAGTGGAACCTGTGCCGACACAACATTGAGGGAAAGGGTTCTGCTCCCACTACTTTCTGACTCAGAAAAAGACTGGGGGATGGAGGCCTGTACTAGACCTATGCCAACTGAACAAATTCATAAGGGTACAGGAATTCAAGATGGTCACACTGGGCACAATAATACCTGTGCTGGAACAAGGGGACTGGTTCACAGCCCTTGACCTACAGGATGCCTATTTTCATATATCCATTCATCCAGCCCACAGACACTTCCTACGGTTCACAATCGGTCATGACCATTTCCAATACAGAGTACTCCCTTTCAGACTCTCCACAGCACCGAGAGTATTCTCCAAGACCCTAGCCGTAGTCATGGCCCATCTCCGCAGACACGGGATCATACTTTTCCTCACAATTATTTGTCTCCACTACCGAGGGATCAAAGGGTGCAGCCATTTCTAAATGCCTTTCCAAGTGGATCTCTGACTGCATCACAGCCTGTTACCGCATTCAGAATGCACAACCACCTGAAGGCATCAGAACTTATTTTACTCAAGCCACGTCAACATCCATTGCCTTCCTCCATAATGTACCTATTCCTGATATTTAAGGCAGCCACGTGGTCATCTGAACACACATTTACCAAACACTATGCTATCACGCAGGATACCACGGCTGACACCATAGTAGGCCATACAGTACTGTCTACAGTACTCACTGCCGCAACTCCAAAGTCCCACCAGCCATAGTGGGTACTGCTTCACATGCACCTGGAGTGGAGCACCCACAGGGACAGCACTCAAAGAAGAAGAGAAAGTTACTCACCTTGCAGTAACTGAGGTTCTTCGAGATGTGTGTCTCTATGTGGGTGCTCCACTCCCCGCCCTCCTCCCCTCTACTTTGGAGTACTATTCTGACCTCTCCAAGGTAGAGAAGGAACTGAGGGGGGCTCAGGATGCGCACGCTCAGGCAGACTAATGAGACCACAAGACAGCAGCTGAGCATGTGCCTCCTAGCAAGGCACTGCTACCGAAGGTCTCTGATCAACGGCGCTGGGACGCACCATCACCTGGAGTGAAGCACCCACAGGGACACACATCTTGAAGAACCTCAGTTACTGCAGGGTGAGTAACTTTCTCTTAAGGATATACTGTGTGAGGTGTTTTCACTGGTAAAAGACCCTACAAACCCATCAAATGTAAGGTTATGTCCTGAGCCCTAGGAACGGGTTAAGGGCGGGTGCCTAAATTAAGAGGGTTCTTCTTTGAGTGCTTGCTCATATCAATTCCAGTTAGGTGTGTGCGCTTGGCGTGTGCATGGCTGTCAGAAACTTTTCCCTAGCAGCTACCCGTTGGGCCGGCTGGGGACGCCCCTGGAGTGGCGCCAGCATGGTGCTCTGTATACAATCCTACTGGCCCGACCCTGCTTCAGTTTCTTCTTACCGCCAGTGACGGTTGTTGGAACAGTGGTCTCTTGCTTGCAAGTGTCCCACTAATCCCTACCTCTTCTGTTAATCTCTGTATATAGTTACCCATTGTTAGTTAATAGTTCTTAGTTAGCTGTTAATTGTAGTCTCGCTACTTAGTGGGGGGGGGGGGTCTCCCCCTCCCACACGTGCTCTGCAGGGCCATGGGGAATGCCATCTCAGGGCTTCAAACCCTGTAGTTCCTGCGCTAAGCCTATGCCCACGGGCAACCCCCACGACTCCTGCCTCCAGTGTCTGGGAGAAGCCCACAATTTGGACAAGTGCAAGATCTGCAAGGCTTTCAAGCTTTGCACCAGGAAGGAGAGGGACATAAGCCTAAAGCAACTTCTCCTGGTGTCAGCTGTCTTTACACAGCAGGACCCAGCCCAAGTGCCTCGATGCGGAGCGCTCCTCCTGCGATAAGAAAGGACTTGGCATGCCAACCCAGGAGCCGCTGGTCCCCTGGCCCCCAGTAACATTCTCCCCAGCACTGCCCTTATTCCATAGCTGCCCACAAGAAACAGGCCAAAGGGAAATCCCGCAGCTGGTTGCTATGGCTACTGCACCACCAGAATGGGACAGTGCAGGGGACAGACCTAGGGCCGGCAGATCCTCGAGCCGCGCACAGCCATCCTGCGCCCCTGTCTCTCCAGGAAGCCCTACTCTCCTGGAATCACTGTGGCTACATGTGGGGGAAGTTATGATACCTTCCATCCCAGACACCTTTGAAGCCGCTAGGGGACTCATAGAGATGGTGGCACCTATGTCTCCCACTATGAGAGGGATAAGCATCCACTCCTCGGAGGATGGCACAGTCTAGAGGCAAGCCTGCCAGGTTGGGTCTATCTGCCCCCCGACCTGGATCTCCGAACTATTTGGAGTCCTGACGCCACTCCGAGTATGCCCCGCACTGGTCTGACTTGCGGCACCGGTCCGACTTCCAGCAGTGGTCCCATAGCCCCGACCGTTGGAGCTGCTGACGTTTGAGGCGGTCGTCATCAGATAAGCCATGGTCCCACTCGAGGTCCAGGTCCCACTTGGTGACCTCGCGGCACCACTCTCAACACCGGCCTCAGCCTGGACGCCACTCATCTTCCAGGCGTCACTCAATGGACTGGCACCTCTCCATGCTGCGGCACCGCTCTACATCATGGCACCGCTCTTCATCGCAGCACCGCTTCCCAATGTGGCACAGCTCCCGCTCGTGGCACCACACTTATTGCAGTACCTTTTCCCACTTCAGCACCACCCTCGATTGCGGTGCCACTCTACATCGCGGCACCGCTCTTCATTGCAGCACTGTTCCTCACCTTGGCATGGCTCTATGTCATGGCACTGCTCTACTTCACAGCACCGCTCCACATCCCACCATCATTTCCCGCAGTGGCACCGTCCTGCATTGCGGCACTGATCGACATTGTGGCTCTGCTAAGCTTCACAGCACACATCTAGCCCATCAGAGGAAGATGTTTCTCTCGTGCAGTCTCGCACCACTCCCCCTTGGCTGTCCCACTCAAGGTCACCCCCCTTTGCTCAGGCAGGACATTGGGAGCATCTGAAGTGCCCAGATCAGGGCCATGGAGCCTAAGGCAGGATGCTTTGGCACCCTAATGGCTGCCTCAATGGCAGTTCTGGACCCCTATTGTACCATCAGGCCCAGGGTGCTCTTCCTGGTATACCACCACCACAATGTTCAGGATCTCGCCTCCCAGAGACAATTCTGAGCTGTCCACCCTAGGACCCTCCACAAAACACTGACCCAGCATCATGTTCACCTCTCGAGACTACACCTGGTGTCCATGAGAACCCGGTCCCTGAAGATCAAGAGGCCACCATGGAACTGGACCTACCGGTGGCTTCCGCCACATCGTCCCCTGATGAGGTCTTGGCAGAGACCTCAACATATAGGCTGCCACCCATGCATTACAGGGCTCTGCAGGAACTCCTCCTCCGATTAGCCCTGAATATGAATCTTCAGGTGGAGGAAGTGGTTGAACTGGACGACCCAATGGTGGATATCCTGGCACCAGAGGGTCCCTCTAGGGTAGCCTTAGCCATTATAAAAACTATTCAGTCCAATGCCAAAACCATTTGTCAAACACCTGCCTCCATCCCCCCTGTGGCCAAGGGGGTGCTGAACGTAAATACTTTGTTCCCACTAAGGGATATGACAGGTTTCAGAGTAGCAGCCATGTTAGTCTCTATCTGCAAAAAGAACAGGAGTGCTTTTGGCACCTTAGAGACTAACAAATTTATTTGAGCGTAAGCTTTCATGGGCTACAGCCCACTTCATCAGATGCATAGAATGGAACACATAGTAAGAAGATATACATACAGAGAACATGAAAAGGTGGAAGTTGCCATACCAACTCTAAGAGGCTAATTAATTAAGATGAGCTATTATCAGCAGGAGAAAAAAACCTTTTGTAGTGATAACCAAGATGGCCCATTTCAGACGGTTGACAAAAAGGTGTGAGGATACTTAACATGGGGAAATAGAGAGATATGTGTATCTCTACACCCATCCTTCCTCATGCTCTCTTGTGGCGGAGGCGGTGAATGAAAAAGAGAGGAAAGGTCAGCAGGCCCCTGCACCCAAGTCAAGGGAGGCTAAATGGCTAAGCACAATCATCCCTTCCCTAGACCTGGGAGACTGGTACACCACCCTCAATATGAAGGATGCTTATTTTCACCTATCTATCACCCTGGCTCACAGACGGTTCCTCCGCTTCGTGGTGAACAACATGCATTACTAGTTCACGGCCCTCCCATTTGGGCTATGCACAGTGCCTCGCATCTTCACCAAGTGCATGGTGGTTGTAGCAGCCTTTCTCCACCACCACCATGTGCATATCTACCCTTATCTGGACAACTGGATTTTCTGGGGCTGATCCCATCAGCAGGTGGAATCACAGGTGCAGTTAGTCAGAGACACATTTGACCAATTAGGTATCATACTCTATGTCAGCAAATCAGTACTCACCCCAACTCAAAGGATAGAGTTAATCAGAGCTGTTCTGGATGCGACTCAAGCGAAAGTGTTCCTACCAGAGATGCATCACCTGGCCCTCTCGCAGATAATCAGCAACTTTTGCAGCTTCCCTACTACCACGGAGAGGCAGCGTCTCAGGCTGTTAGGCCATATGGCATCCTGCACTTACGTGGTTCAACATGCCAGGTTATGACTCAGGCCCTTGCAAGTGTGGCTCGCGTTTGTATATCGCCCAGGCCACAACAAACTAGATACAGTGCTGACCATCCCTTCGCACACCCTTGATTCTCTACGATGGTGGCTGAATCCCAGCATGGTAGGCACCAGGGTTCCTTTTTGCCCACCCCAACCCACCTTGACCTTAGTCACAAACGAGTCCGCGTTGGGCTGGGGAGTGCATCTGGGAAGTCTGGCAACTCAGGGCCTATAGCAAGTAGAGGAACTGGCTCTACATATCAACATCAAAGAACTCAGGGCAATCCGCCTCGTTTGCCAAGCTTTTCTGGCTCACTTGCAGGGCCACTGCATAGCAGTATTGATGGACAAAACCATGTCTATGTTTTATATAAACTAGCAAGGCAGAGCCTGCTCATCTCCTCTCTTCCAGGATGCCCTCCTACTGTGGGAATTTTGCCTAGCCCACTCCATCCTTCTCCAGACTTCATACCTGCGGGGCATATGTCATAAATAGATAGGTAAGGTAAGGGTTAAGTTTCTTTTACCTGGAAAGGGTAACCAAACACCTGACCAGAGGACCAATCAGAGAACTGGATTGTTTAAAGTCAGGGGCGGGAATTTGTATACTCGGGTCTTTTTTGTTTTCTCGGCTGTGAGTAAACAAGGTTTCCTCCTAACTCCTTCTTATTTCAATATTATACCAAGTCTGTGAGTACAAAGGAACCCCAAAGCAATTCGGCTATGAGGAGTTGGGTTGTACGAATAGATGTGGATGGCTGTGTTTTTGTTGTTTTCTCGGCTGTGAGTTAACAAGCTTCCTCCTAACTGCATCTTATCTCCAAGTGTCTCCTACACATCTGTGAGTACAAAGGAACCCAAGCAATTCGGCTATGAGGAGCTTTGGTTGTATTTACATGTATGTGGATTGGTTGGACGGTTTAATTGGGCTATCTTTTAAATCAGACTGTTTCTTCATATTTTCTTATAAGCAAGAGCCTGTATTGAGTTTCTTAATGCAAGATTATTGTTTTATATTTCCTTTTTTTTTTATAAACTTTTCTTTTAAACCTTGTGGACGTTTCTTTTCCTAGTGAGGCAGAGGGGGAGGGAAAAACCCAAACTCTCTGTTCTCGCCTTCCTAATTGTCCCAGGGCGGAAAGGCTATAGGAAAAGGGAGGGGGAATTTCTGTGTGAGCTGACTAGGTAAATACCTAGCCTCGGGGAAGCTAGATTGCTTCTCCGGTTGTTATTCAAGGAGTGGAGCGTAGCATTGCACGGCTAACCAGGAAAGGGGGGAAGCTGGGAGAGGAGGGAGAGAGAGACCCAGGGCTCTGGGTCTTGGGGGTTCCCCAAAGGAAGGGTTGGGACACCAGAGGAAAAAGGGGAGGATCCGGCCTATTCGGACCTGTGTGGCAGTCATATGGGTGAGCTTGGGGAGTTTCAGGTAAGCCAGATTTTGGATGCAAAAGTCCAGATTTGGACAGGACCAGATTGTGGACGCTAAAGTCCAGGTCTGGGAGGGGCTAGTTACCAGCGTGTGTGGGTTGGATCACAGAAACCCTTTGGGAACTGCCAACTGATGTGCCAAGACTACTTCTGCCCCTGCTTTCCCTGCCAGCTTGGACTCCAGCACCCTGTCTTGTTGAGCCAGACACTCCAATCTGCTCCAACACAGACCCAGGGTCTGAACCACATGCCCCAAAGTGGCAGACTTAGCTGAAAACAACTTGAGAAGTATTCCTGTCTTTAACACTTAGAAGCCCAACTCCCAATGGTGTCCAAACCCCAAATAAATCCATTTTACACTGCATAAAGCTTATACAGGGTAAACTCATAAATTGTTCACCCTCTATAACACTGAAATAGAGATATGCACAGCTGTTTGCCCCCCACCCCAGTATTAATACATACTCTGGGTTAATTAAAAGTAAAAAGTGATTTTATTAAATACAGAAAGTAGGATTTAAGTGGTTCCAAGTAGTAGAACCAGAACAAGTGAATTACCAAGCAAAAAAAATAAAACACTCAAGTCTGAGTCTAATCAGTAAGAATACTGAATACATATAAAACCTCACCCATAGGAATTCCAGTAAGCTTCTTTTTACAGACTAGTCTTCTAGTCGGTCCAGCAATCACTACACCAGCTGTAGTTACTGTCCTTTGTTCCAGTCTCTTTCAGTTATCCTTGGGTGGAGAGCCATCTCTTTACCAGCTGATGACCAAATGGAGCGGTCTCCAAGGGTTTAAACGACTTTCTCTTGAGGGTGAGAGAGACCCACTTCTGTCTATCGCGATATGCGAAGTCCAGCTCTGATGCACTCTGCCGCTGAGAAAAGGGAATTGAAGGAGTGGCGGAACAGAAAGAAGAGGGAATGAAAGGAAGACGCGGCACACCAGAAAGAAGTCTTGAAGCAGCTCTAAACACTTATGGAGCACCAAGAGACAAGCTGCAGGAGATATTAGCTCTTCAAACTGAGCTGCTCCATGTCACCTCTCCCCTGCAGCCGTGTTGCAAACTCTTTCCCATGTGCCCCCACCCCCCACACACTGCCAACACACTCTATCAACCTCCTGGCTCCACTCTCTACCTGCAGCATTCACTCCTCCCTCCTCACCAGGGCTTTCCCTAGCTATTCTACGGCCCTATGCAGCCCCTTCCCCCATGATGTGTGTGTGTGTGAGACCCCAGACCTGCACAGGGGGGAACCGCCCCACCAACACTCACTGCAATGCAGTGGGGCTGGTTGTTGCACTTCCCACCACCGGTGAGCACAGGCCTGACCCTGCTGCAGTCTTCAGGGGAGTGGGGGTGGGGCTGGGGTGGAGCAGGGGTGGGGCATAGCAGGGGCGGGAAGAGTGGGGCTGGGGCGGAGCAGGGTGAGGGCCATGGGAAGGTGGTGAGTGAGGCCGGGACTGGGGCAGAGCAGGGGCAGGAAGAGGCGGGGCTGGGGCAGAACAGGGGCGGGGGCCATGGGGCAGGGGCTGGAGCAGCACACAGCTGCGTAGGGCCCCAAGGAATTTGGTGCCCCAAATTTCCTGGTGCCCTACACAGCTGCGTACTTTGCATATGAGTAAGGACGGCCCTGCTCCTCACAGTCCAGCATTGTGGACTCCCAGTACCCATTGAACTCAACACCCATCCATCTGCAGTTTTGCTTTGCTGAAGTACAACACCCACTGCATCGTACTCCAAAGGAGAAGGTAGGTTACAATCCCTGGATATACACAAATCTGTAGCCATTCCGGGACCCCTCCTCCTCTTGAGACCTTCCATTCTCCCATTCCTTCCATTCCCCCATCCCCCTCCCTGCTCATGAATTTTTTCGTTAGATTCTCTCTTCTGGTTGTTGTCTTTCAGTAAAAGAATTGTGCTTGTTTGGAAGCAATCTTTTATTCCATTAAGTGAAAGCAAAAAGAGCCCTGCAAAGCAACATATAATTATGTTAAGGCCCCTTCTTGCATCATGTGTACCAATCACCTCCTAGCATTACAAGCACTGCAATCATGAGCATAACAACAAATATTACTGGCTTTCAGCTTCATATTGCTGCCTCAAAGCATCCCTGATCCTTATGGCCCCACGCTGTGCCCCTCTAATAGATCCAGTCTCCGGCTGTTCAAAACTCAGCCTCTAGGCACTCAGCCTCTGCGGTCCAGCCCTGAGTGAAGCTTTTACCTTTCCCTTCACAAATATTATGGAGTGTACAGCACGCAGCTATAAGCATAGGAATATTGTCATCGGCCATGTCCAGCTTCCTATACAGGCATCATCAGCAGGCTTTTAAATGTCCGAATGCACAATCCACAGTCTTTCTGAACTGACTCAGCCTGTTGTTGAACCACTCCTTACTGCTGTCAAGCTGCCCCGTGTATAGCTTCATGAACCACGGCATTAAGGGGTAGGCAGGGTCTCCCAGAATCACAATGGGCATTTCGACTTCCCCTACGGTTGAAGGATATAAATCCACACCGTGTAGAGGTCAAGCATAGGAGTTTATTACGCACAGCGCTGGCGGAATGTCACCTTGCTTATTAGGTTCAGAGACGCTGTCAATCAATTGATTACAATAGAGTATATAGATTTTCCATGGGTGGAAGAAAGTGACGGGGTAGGCAGTTCCACACCCTGGGATAGGTTTTGCAGCAAGACAAGGCAGTGCATTAGCCAATGGTTAAAAGGTTACATAATGTCTCTGCCCATGGTCTCAAGTTAGCAAGTTAACATTTAATCAATACTTTGATAAAATGTTATTAGTATAAAATATATATGTTGAATTCTGATGTGGGGTCGATAGGAATGGAGCAACTCCTTTGATTGTCCAACAGGTACTGTCATAACTATAAAGGGAAGGAAACAACCCTTCTGTGCACAATACTATAAAATCCCTCCTGGCCAGAGACACCAAAATCCTTTTATATGTAAAGGGTTAAGAAGCTCAGGTAACCTGGCTGATACCTGACCCAAAGGACCAATAAGGGGCAAGATATTTTCAAATCTTGGTGGGAGGAAGGCTTTTGTTTGTGTGCTCTTTGTTTTGGGGATTGTTTGCTCTTGGGACTAAGAGGGAGCAGACATCAATCCATGCTCTCCAAATCTCTCTGAACAAGTCTCTCATATTTCAAACTTGTAAGTGACAGCCAGGCAAGGCATGTTAGTTTTATCTTTGTTTTCTGAACTTGTAAATGTTCTTTTTTGCTAAGAGGATTTACTTTAACTTTGAACCTAAGGCTAGAGGGGGTTCCTCTGGGCTCTATGAATCTGATTACCCTGTAAAGTTATTTTCCATCCTGATTTTACAGGGATGATTTTTACCTTTATTTCTTTAATTAAAAGCCTTCTTTTTAAGAACCTGATTGATTTTTCCTT
Organism: Chelonoidis abingdonii; assembly: GCF_003597395.2. Lineage (NCBI taxonomy): Eukaryota > Metazoa > Chordata > Testudines > Testudinidae > Chelonoidis > Chelonoidis abingdonii. The sequence goes on from NC_133776.1 coordinate 60,810,319, forward strand.
GTTTTAAGATCCAAGGGGATTGGATCTGGACTCACAGGAACTGGTGAGGAAAGGAGGGGGAATGGTTAAATTCTCCTTGTGTTAAGATCCAAGGATTTATCGGAGTTCACCAGGAACTTGGTGAAGCGTCTCTCAAGACTATCCATCGAAGGAATTAGTATTTGGGAGTGGTGGCAGCAAACCAAATCTAAGCTGGTAATTAGGCGTTCACATGCAGGTCCTCATATCTTGTACTCTAAAGTCCAAAGTGGAGAAGAAACCTTGACAGGTACATTCCTAGGGATTAAAGCAAAGAAACAGTGAAAGTGTATGACAATACAGATTGTCTCCTTTATGTCTTAAGCAGGCATTGGTCCCTGGGAAGGGAGGTGGAAGGATGCCATATCTTATACTGACATGTGCCAACTTTTTATAAACTCAAGGTTGGATCTGTGGGAAGAACGTTCCCTACAGAAGAGATTGACACAATAGGAACAGGGATCCTTTGTTCAATTGGCAACTCTGAATAAGACACAATTATTTAATTCTTAGCTTCAACACCTGACAATTTGCTGACCAGGCCTATTTTAGCAAACACAAGATTATCTGTTTACCCCAGCTTTCTCTTAGCTAATCACTATTTGCTAGGCCTCTGGTCTCCAGACCAAACTCTGGACTTTGGGTCTGAGAAAGAGCTGGCACAATCCATATACCAGGTTGTTATATAAAATACACATGGATTTTAACCCTTCAATGGTGATCTTCTGGTCTGGTAAGAAAGTCCCTGCTTGCAGTTTCTTGAACAGGCCAGCGTTCCAAAAGATGCATGTGTCATGCACCTTTCTGGACCAGCCTGCGTTAATATCTGTGAAATGCCCACAGTGATCCACAAATGCCTGGCAAACCATTGAGAAATACCCCTTGCGCTTAATGTACTCAGTGGCTAGATGGTCTGGTTACAGAATTGGAACATGCATGCCATCTATCATCCCTCTGCAGTTAAGGAACCCCATTTGTGCAAAACCATCTACAATCTCACGCACGTTGCCCAGAGTCATGATCTTTTGGAGCAGGATGCAATTAATGGCCCTGCACACTTGCATCAACACGACTCCAAGAGTCGATTTTCCCACTCTGAACTGGTTAGCGACCGATCAGTAGCAGTCTGGAGTAGGCAGCTTCCACAATGCAATTGCCATGAGCTTCTCCAGCAACAGGGCAGTTCTCATTCTCGTGTCCTTGCGCCGCAGGGCTGGTGCGAGCTCATCACACAGTCCCATGAATGTGGCTTTCCTCATGCGAAAGTTCTGCAGCCACTGCTTGTCATTCCAGACACACATCATGATGTGATCCCACCACTCAGTGCTTTTTTCCCGTGTCCAAAAGTGGTGTTCCACTGTGGTCAGCGCCTCTGTGAATGCCAAAAGCATTCTCATGTCATAGCTACTGCGTGTGGTGAGATCAATGTTGCATTCCTCTTGCCTTTGTAGTTTAAGGAATAACTCCACTGCCATTCGTGATGCGTTGGTCAGTGCAAACAGCATTCTTGTCAACAGCTAGGGATCCATTTCTGCAGCCAGAAAGAGGCAGGGCAGGGTGCGCAGTACACAAACCCTTGACATATGTTGCCAAATGCGGACGGAAACACAAGGATTGCTGGGATGCTAAGCAATGCATCACGGAGCATTAGGACAGGACCCAGAATGCCCCGCAACCTCTTCCGCCTTCCCACAAGTCTTAGCGGCAAAAGAGAAAGAGGTGCTCTGTGGGATAGCTAGCCAGAGTGCACCTCTCCAAATAGAGCTGCAAGTGCATCAAGTGTAAACCCACTATTGCACAGGCAGCTGTCAGTGCGATCACACAACAGCGGTTTTCCTTCAGCACTCTCTGAGCAGCGCTGTAACTGCCGGCGCTGTAACTTTGCCAGTGTAGACATGCCCTCAGTTATGACCCTCCAGGAAAGAGAGATGGGAAAACAAGTCAAACCTCAGAATAAGAAGGACAGGTTAACCCTAAGTAGGAAAAAAAATTGTGTGTGTGTGTATGCACATTGCTGAAATCTGAAGACAGGTACAAAAGGGGTCTGCCCATATGTATGACACCCCTACCTCTTTAATTCACCAAAACCCCACGGATATAATTAAATTAAAGCCTATGCAAAGATTTCAAGAAGATCTTGAGCACACTGGCCTCAGAGACAAATTGCCTAAATAAAAGGCATGGTACAATGTGATACCTATAAGCATCCACTTGTAATAGATTTGACGTTAATGTTATTGTTTAATATTAAACAGTGGGATAAATTTAATGTTAATAAGTAACCTGTAACAATGTATAATTTATATGATTTTTTTGGGAAAAAAACCTTTAAGCCTGCTTGAAATGGTAGTTGGAAACACACCTCATATTAGAAAAGCATTATAGTAATAATGCTTCTCAGCTATTACCAGAGAATAAACTTAAAGCTTAGCACAGCAGAGAATCTATTACAAAGTTGATCTGCTGTATGGAAAGAGAAACTGAAATACACCACCTCATGCATGTAATGACTGAACAGTGGGATAATTCATTCTAAATCCTTAAAAGGTAGAAGCCATTGAAACCTGGTCTGAACAAAAACACAGGAAAGTATGGGGGTAATTCTTCTGTTTTGCCTGCAATCAGCAAGGATATTTGTAAAAGAAAGTAGTATTTTAAGCAACAATCTGCCCCTCTCCACCAAGGAGGTAGGAAAATGTTCTTTTTGTCTTTCAGAACTTCAGGAAAAGCTGGCGCCAACTGAAGAGCAACCCAGAATACCACAGATCTGCTGTCGCGACGACCATTGTCTTTTGTGTTTTATGTTTTGTGTTGTTTGTCTTGTCTTGTTGCTAGCATTGTTGCATACTGTGTTTTAAAAAAAAGATACTGCATTAGACTGAAAAGGATTCATAAACATTTAAACTGTGTATTGAGTGTATTGAGTGTATTGAAAACTGCTTTGGGTGAAACTGGATTAGGAGTTGGAAGAATGGACGCTTCTAACATAAAAGTAATGGCAAACAAACTAAGTTATGTTACATCACATAGAAGACTTGGGAAAGACCATCAGTGCATCCTTGTAAAAATTAGGAATGGGGCAACAATTATTTTCTAAAATACTGCAAGTTTGGCAACAGCAAGGTGAAAAGGATTTGTTACTTTTAGCAGGGACTATGGAAGCAATACAAGAAAATGTGTCCTCAGCATTAGCCTGTACATAGGCCCAGGAAATGTCAGCAATTGGTCATTCAAATAATTCAGGAAAGTATAGAAGGAAATTTGCCTTTGGAAATAAAAAAGTTGTGGGAAAAAGTTACAGAAGGGAAAAAAACTATTAATGGCATGGTGGAAATTGATACATTTTACCCTAAATAAAGATCAAATGGTTCTACAAGCATATGTAGTATCTATACACCCCAGTCTAACTATTGATATACTGTGTATGTTCGTTCATTAGCCTCTTCGTTTACAAGCCAACCCCCAAGATGGTTAAGTAAAAATAGCAAAAACTGTATGATCCTTTCATAAGCCGACTCTGTATTTCAGGGATTGGTAAACTTTGGCTCTCAGCCCACTAAGGTAAGCTGCTGGCAGGTTGGGACGTTTTGTTTACTTGGAGCATCTGCAGGCATGGAGCCCCTCAGCTCCCTGTGGCTGCGGGTCACGATTCCCAGCCAATGGGAGCTGAGCAGGGCCGGTGCTACCATTTAAGCCAACTAGACGGTTGCCTAGGGCGCCAACATTTGGGGGCGCCAAAAAGTGGTATCCCCACATTTTTTTTAAAGCCTTTCAGTGACTGCTGTGCTGGGAGGGAAAGGGAGTGTGAGCTGCCGACAGGCATCCCAGAGGTTCCCCTGGCTCAGTGCGCCGCTGGCGGAAGGCATCCCAGGAGTTCCCTTGGTTCAGCGCGTTGCCCCGGCAGCCAGCCCAGGGGTTCCCCTGGGTCAGAGCGCCGCTGGCAGCCCAGGGGTTCCCCTGCCGGTGGCTCACACTCCTTCTCCCTCCCAGCGCAGTGGCTGCTCCATCCCACGTGATTCTTCTCATTGCCGGCAGTGGCGCCGGTGGCTGGGCAGAGCTCCGCAGCTCTGCTTAGCACATGTGGCACGAGCCTGGTGACGGGCGCAACAGCAGGGCTTCTGGACCAGAGGTGAGCTGGGGTGGAGAGGTGCCAGAGGGCTCCCGGGGGAGGGGGAGCTGCCTTTGGCTTATGAATGAGTATATATGGTATATCCAGTGGTACCTGTGGGAATCCAGCTAATAAAAAAATTGGTTATGTATTCCACTGATCATCATTCCTGGGCATATAAAGAAAACCAGCAACGGAAAACCAGTGACATGTTTCAGTGAGTAGCCCATGAAAATTTGGGATGTGTGTGTGATGATCAAAATTTACAAGAAAGAGATGAAAGTTTCTGTATTAAAGACAAAGGAACCAAAGACTTGTGTTTAATATATTCACTGAATAGACATCAGCTCTTGTATGTGCAGGAAGTGGGTATGTTTGTGTTAGGAGTCATTGTCCAATGGTAGTAGTAGACAATAAGGAATTGTATTTTATGACTTATTTAGTTAAAAGATGTTTTTGCAATATTACAAAGATTAAAAGTTGTGATTTTGAATACTATGTACCTGTATGGATTTTAAATTACTTGAATTTTAAATCACAGTGTAATGCCTATAACCTAAGGCATGAATATCACCATGATAAAATTGTTACTCCATCCTATGTAAATATGTATGTATATTCATATTTACAATATATTGCACAGACAGGAGAACATATTGAAGTACAACATGATAATCCAGAAATCACTCATGTACTGAAAACTATTGCAGATGCAGGACATCGCTCTTGGGCCTGGTCTACACTACGAGTTTATCTCGAATTTAGCAGTGTTAAACCGAATTAACCCTGCACCCATCCACACAATGAAGCTCTTTACTTTGATATAAAGTGCTCTTAATATCGATATCTGTACTCCTCCCCGACGAGGGGAGTAGCGCTGTAATCGGTTCTGCCATTTCGAATTAGTGTTAGTGTTAGTGTGGCCGCAATTTGATGGTATTGGCCTCCGGGAGCTATCCCACAGTGCACCATTGTGATCGCTCTGGACAGCAATCGGAACTAGGATGCACTGGCCAGGTAGACGGGAAAAGCCCTGTGCACTTTTGAATTTCATTTCCTGTTTGCCCAGCATGAAGAACTGATCAGCATAGGTGACCATGCAGTCCCAGAATCAAAAAAGAGCTCCACCATGGACCGTACGGGAGATACTGAAGCTGATCTCTGTATGGGGAGATGAATCTGTTCTCTCAGAACTCCATTCTAAAAGATGAAATGCCAAAACATTTGAAAAAAGTCTCCAAGGCCATGATGGACGGAGGCCACAACAGGGACTCAACACAGTGCTGCGTGAAACTTAAGGAGCTGAGACAAGCGTACCAGAAAACCAAAGAATGAAATGGATGCTCACGGAGGGAGGGGCGACTGTGGACTCTAGCTATCCCACAGTTCCCGCACTCTTTGAGAACCCTTTGAATTCTTGGCTGAGCTCCCAAAGCCTGAAGGTTAAAAAACATTATCACGGGTGGTTCAGGGTATATTGTCAGCCCCGCTGTCCCCCTGTGAAAGTAAAGGGAAAAAATCATTTCTCGCTTTTTTTCAATGTTGCCGTATGTCTACTGGATGCTGCTGGCACACACAGTGCTGCAGCACTATACAGCAGCATCCCCTTCCCTTCCTTTCCCTTCCGTATGGCAGATGGTACAGTATGACTGGTATCCATCATTGTCGTCCCATGACTGCTCCTGGCTGGCCTAGGTTAGGTTGGCCGGGGCCGCCTGGGCAAAAATGGGAATGACTCCAGGTCATTGTCTTCTTTAAGTTTTGTCTAATGGAGATTCAGTCCTGCCTGGAATATCATGCCAGCTGGAGGCTTCTGCCTCAGGCTGCTTCCTCAGCCGCGCCCCGCATGGTCACGCTCCCCTTGCTAACAGGGCCACAATCAGATGTCTTAGACCTACATTTTGCTGAAAATAAAAATTAAGCTGCCATTTAGACTACTCCCCAACATACTGTGGCAAATTGCGGTATGTTCTCTGGGTTCGCGCTTCTCTTATCTGGGGTGGTTCAGGGCGATATTGCTTGCCTCTGAACCAGTTCTTAATCACTCCCTTAGTGTCCTTGGAGAGGGGAGTGAGAGGGAGGGACCTGGGCCCGCCCTCTCTCCAGGTCCCACCCAGGGGTCCTGGGGTGTGGTGACCACTTGACTAGCGTTCTTCCCCTGGGTTATTCCCTCTCATAACCCGTCAGCTGTGAAGGGCTTCTTGCCTCCTTCTATACAAGCCTGGTGCCCCTTACCTAGGGTTCTGTTGGCTTCCCAATCCACCGCAGCACTCCTCCAACTTCGTATTTCTCTCTGGACAAACTTCTCTTCTGCAATCTGCACTCTGCTCAAATCCAACCTTTCTCCTTCAACTACCACACCCTGTCTGACTGACAGGGGTTTATATCCATGACTGGAGTCAGTGCTCTAACTGAAGTCAGGTGCTCTAACTGGAGAGGTCTCTAAGTGAAGTCAGGTGCTCTAATTGAGTCAGGTGCTCTAACTGAAGTCAGGTGCTCTAATTGGAGTCAGGTGCTCTAATTGGCCACAGCTGCTTAGTTAATCTAAAGCAAACCTTCCTCCCTTGGCAGGGAATAAGGCCCCCTGCTAACACTCTTATGCTGCCCTCTGGCCATGCTGTATCACAATACATATCTTGGGACATTTTGTTTTTTACCAGTGTCAGCCAAAGGCCCACACACAAATGGAGATTAAGTCCTGCCTGTGCTTCTATCCTAGTGCTTGTCACAGATTCCCATTTTCAGCTATAGGATGAGGAAGGGCAGAATAGTGGTTCACTCTACTTTGCTGTAAGCCAACCGCCTTCCCCTCCCCCCTTTGATCTCTGCTTGCAGAGGCAATAAAGTCAGTGTTGTTTCTTATTCATGCATTCTTTATTACTTCATTATACAAATGGGGGGATAACTGCCACAGTAGCCCAGGAGTGGTGGGAGAGGAGGGAAGCAACGGGTAGTGTTGCAGGGGCACCACCTAGAATGGCATGCAGTTCATCATTTCTGCGGGATGTCTGGGACTCTGATCCGGAACGACCGTTTGCCTCTCTGGTTCTCTAGTAGGCTTGCCTGATATTCTAGGCAGGACTGACTCTCCATTAGACAAAACTTAAAGAAGAGAATGACCTGGGGAGTCATTCTCATTTTTGTCCATGCGCCCCCGACCGACCTCACCTAGGCTGGCCAGGAGCACCCATGACAGTAGCAGATGGTACAGTATGACTGGTAACCATCTTTGTCAACTTGAAAAGCAGCAGACAGTACAGTAGAGCTGGTAACCATCTTTATTAACCTGCAAAGGCAAGGGGATGCTGCTGTGTAGCACTGCAGTACCGCGTCTGTTAACAACATCCAGTAAACATATGGTGACAGTGAAAAAAGGCTGAACGGGCTCCATGGTTGCCGTGCGATGGCATCTGCCTGGGCAATCCAGGGAAAAGGGCACGAAATGATTGTCTGCCATTGCTTTCACGGAGGGAGGATTGACTGACGACATTTACCCATAACCACCCATGACAAATTTTTGGCCCCATCAGGCATTGGGATCTCAACCCAGAATTCCAATGGGTGGGGAAGACTGCGGGAACTGTGGAATAGCTTTGGGATAGCTACCCACAGTGCAACGGTCTGGAAGTCAACGCTAGCCTCGGTACATGGATGCATGCTGTGGAATTAATGTGCTTAGGGTGGACGCGTGCCCTCGACTTTATACAATCTGTTTCCAAAAAGCAGTTTCTGTAAAATCAGAATAATCTCATAGTGTAGACATACCCTAGGTGGGAAACACAACTAGGGTGGTCACCTTCTGCAACTGGTATGCTAAATAGTGATCCATTGTGGAGATAATTGGAATCTAATTGGCTTTATTAGTGAGCATAATAGCTTTGGCTTGCTGGATGAAGAGAACTGTTCAAAGAATACAGGAAGCTGGCATGCAAAGTCAAATAAGGCCCTTGTTAATTATACCCAGGAGGCAAACCCAAGCTCAGCAGGTCTGAGTGTTGGACTCCTGTAATAGTTTTGTAATAGAAGGCTTTGGTAAAACCATCAATGAGGAGGGGACTGTAAAGATAAGGCCTTTTCCCGTACCAGTATAGTAAGATCTGAGGCCTTTGTCTGAAGCCATATAAAGAGAACAGCAGCTATTAGCCAAGAAGCAGAAAGTCACATCCTCACCTTTCATCAAATTACATTAAAACAATGTAACATCGAGCTGTTAAGAATGTGATCCTGGATTGGTTAGAAAATTGTATAGTAATATTTTAGTAAAATGATTGGTTAAGGTATAACTAAGCAGGACTCAAGTTTCACTATATAAACTAGGGTCCAAAAGGAAGTTCTTGGGAACCAACTACAGGATACAGCCTCACAATCAGAGCTGCCAGACCTCAACACCGTGCCAACCACGCCATGCAGAGCAGAAGCTGGAGTCCCCAGATGACCTGATCCTGACTGGCCATCAATTAAAGTTAATTTCCCTTATTGGGAGCGGTGAGCATGGTATGCTTAGCATGTGCATTCTGTTTTGGTGATTGTTAATAACTAGAGGTTAATTAGGATATTACTGTGTAAGGCTCTTTCACTGGTAAAAGACCCTGCATACTCACAGAGTGTAAGATTACACCCTGAGTCCATGGAGGGGAAGGGTGGATGCCTAAATTAAGAGGGTTATGCCTTGAGCCCACAGAAGCGTAAAGGTGGGTGCCCTACAGCATAAGGTTATGCCTTGAGCTCTGGGAGCTGGGTAAAAGTGGATGCCCCTAGAGTATCCGAGTAACAGAGAATTTTGTCTGGGTAACAGTTTGGTGGGATGGAGGTTCATGTGTGGAGAGCTCAGTGGGGGGGTTCTGGGTGCAGGATGGGTGAGACTCAGCTGGGGGGGTCTGCGCATGGGGTAGGTCTGTATGCATAGGGGTTGGGCAGATGGCAGGTGGGTCTGACCTGGCCTGGCTGTGGTATCCCCAGGCCCTCCCCTCCCCCTACAGTGATTTACCGCTCTGCCAGGGGTCAGAAATGATGCACCCATGCTGCTGGGGAGGGGGTGTGATTGCTCTTGCAACTTCCCTTTTTTCTCCATCAGAAAGTCATTTTTCTGTGAGGAAGCAAAGAAATCTGTGCAGAACATGAATTCTGCATGTGTGCAGTGGCACAGAATGCCCCCCGGAATACTCTTTGTAGGCTTGGGGGCTCTGTAGGGAAGCATGGGATCTGGGTTCAGTAGCAGTGAAGCTACAGAGAGCCAGCCTAGAATAAAATGCATTATGTTGTTCCTCTCTGTTTTAGGGAGCAGCCTGTTTCCTCTATCTCTGTTTTTCATTCTGAATTCTAAGAAGTAAAAGAATGTTATGTTGCAACCTTCCAGAAAGAGTACTTTAGCTTCTCTGTAGAAGTGCTGTGAACATAATCCAGACAATCCCTGTTCTCTGCAGTGCTGACACATCTGGATATTACACACTGCATGGGCTGTTTGCATTGATTTTAATTAATTACTGAAATAATATAAACTTGTAAAGAAACTTTTAATATTCAGCTCTCATACAATGCTTTTCATCTGTAAATCTCAAACTACCTAACAAATACCATACTCCTCAACTCACTGATCGCACTGTTGCCAATGCTCGTGATTTTATGGTGAGTCTTGCACTATTTTGGTGTTTTTTCTTAAAGCCTGAACTCTTGCAGTCACGAAAATGTTAAATAGCCCCTAAATCACAAATTCCTCTCCTGCCTCAAAACCTCCATCAGGTCCCCCTGTGTGTGAAGGCTCCCCTCCCCGATCTCTGGGGGATACAGGGGCTGGATCTGTTGGGGCTTTGGAGGAAGCGAAGCTAGATGCCTAATACCCCACGAGTGCCTCTCCAACCCACGCTGCGCCAGCATGGCAGCCTGGGGGCTCTACGCTGCAGTTCGGAGCCTGGCTGCGCTGCCGCACTGAAGCCTCCCCGCCGGCAGAGGGCGCTGTCTGGCACGCGCGTTTAACCAGACTTGTCCTAGGCGGGCCGCCGTCCAGCCGGCCGGATATCCGTGGCTAGACGGAAGCGGGCCGTCCTTTCCTTGGCGGAGCGCAGCCATGGTGAGTACGCGGCCCGGTCCCTGGTCCCGCCATCCGTTGCCATCCGGCGCCTGCCGTGGCCCCGCCGTCGCATTCTGGCCGAGGAAAGGGACTCCGCTGTATGGGGCCGGAGGGAGCCGGGCCGGAGCCCTGAGGCGCTCTCCGGCCCCAGCCCCAGAGGTCCCCGCGGGGCCGGGTGAGAATTGCGGGTTTCCCGAATTCCTGCCGCGACTCGCGCTGCCCCTGGCGGCGGAGCGGGTGCTGGACCTGGCCGCCGAGCGGGCCCGGGGTGTGGGAAGGACGGGCCCGAGCAGCTGGCGTGGACTCCGGCGCACACGCGGCGTTAAGGGAGTTCGGCCGGGTGCGCACAGGGTAACGCGGCTAGGGCTGCGTGTGGGGTGTTACGTGGGAGGGTTAATCTGCAGTCTTGAAGGTACTGAGGCGGCCAATTCGGAGAGGGGATTGTAGCGATAACATGCGAAGAAGGATACTGCGGTACGTTTCCGCTTCGCAGCTCTTCATTCTCTGTGTTAACAGAATCACAGGTTCTTAGGAACAACTAAGTAAGCAGCTTAGTAGTGTCTTAATCTATTTTTTTTTTTTTTACCTGAGGCTCGGGGTCCCAAGAAGCACCTGAAGCGTGTAGCAGCTCCAAAGCATTGGATGCTGGATAAATTGACAGGAGTCTTTGTAAGTATCTCTCTTTGAATTCTGCACCTCAAAATCAAAAAAAAAAAAATTACCAGTTTCATAGCCGGAATGTTTGCCTCCTTTTAATCTGCCTGTATTTGGCTTGGTAGGCAACTGGGAGCTTCTGTGAGGTTTTAAAGTAGCAGCCGGGTTAGTCTGTATCAGCAAAAAGAACAGGAGTACTTGTGGCACTTTCGAGACTAACAAATGTATTTGAGCATAAGTGTATGCTCAAATACATTTGTTAGTCTCGAAAGTGCCACAAGTACTTCTGTTTTTTTTTTTTTGTGAGGTTTCAGCCTCCACAAATCTTTGTCATTATTTGCCCACTGATGGCAAGTAAGAGAAAATTATCTTGGTTGGTGACCACTTGGTTAACTTGGCAAGGGTTGTTCAGGGAGATTTAGAGTGGAGTTTGCAAGAGAGGGAGGTCCTTCACATTTGTGGAATGTATTGGTACAGTTATTGCGTTGGCTTGTCAAAGAATAACTCAAATGTTTAGACTTAGGGACTGTTGTTGAGTGTTCCCCTACTGCAGCTGTCTCTGGCATACAAGGAGCAAGGCTATCTGTGAGCCAGTGGGATCCAAACTTCATGAAGTTGTGAAGAAATCATAAGTCTAACCTAGTATTTATTGATCATGTGCTATTTCTGTTTTGGAAGATGGGCTTTGCTGTTTGCTGATGTGATTGAACAGCTGGCAGAAACTTAATTTTTCTTCTGTTTGTAGGCTCCCCGTCCATCAACAGGTCCCCACAAATTGCGGGAATGCCTTCCACTCATCATCTTCCTTAGGAACAGACTCAAGTATGCCCTGACAGGAGATGAGGTCAAGAAGATCTGCATGCAGAGGTTCATCAAGATTGATGGAAAAGTCCGCACTGACATCACCTATCCTGCTGGCTTCATGGGTGAGTGGAGACAAATCCTGGGAGAGATGGTGAGGATTGGGGCAAATGCTCAGCTTAATAAACTGTTGCACGGCAAAAAATGAACCTTTCATCACCATGCCGTGAAAGCCAGTGTTTGAACTGGGTGGATGGGGCGGCTGTTGCTGTGCAGTGTGGTTCGTGTTGGTTATGTTTTAAGTGCACATTTCACCGGAGGCCATAACTGGCCAAAACCAGCAATTGATGCATTATTGACACACTTGCTCCTGATTCTGACAGTGAAGGTAGTTTCTGTGAACCTCAACAGGTTAAACAGAAGAGAGCAGCTATCTGACTCTTCAGAACTGTTGGCTTGTGTTCCCAGTTGAACAAATTGCATAAAACTACCTTTTTCTGAGCATGCTTGTGCTGATACTGTGATTTGTGCTAAGAAATGTTGTCACTGGCACATTTGCTGTTACTTGGCAGTTGGTCAAACAGAAAATAAACCAAGTATATATAGCGTGATTCTTTTTATTATACCCAGGAAAGTCCAATATTTTGTGAGGCTTGCAGTTATACTGGGATGTTGTTGGCCTTGCTTAAACATTGGTAGTTGCTTTGACTTAGTTTTAAGTTGCATCTCGGCTCTCTGTGAGCTCAGATCAAGTTTAGTAACACATATTTGCAACCTCTGAGTGGTCCTTTGCACCTGGAACTACTTTCCAACTTATCTGACCTGAGTCTTACATAGCCCACTATTCCATGACTCATTCTGATTGTAGCCACTTGCGTAGTCTGGTAGCTATTCAGGAGTGGGGGCTTATGTCAACATGTCTGACCCACTCTACAGAGTTTTTATGTACTTCGTGATGCTATATAAATGAGAACTCCTCACTGATGGTGGAACCTCTAGTGTGAATGCTACCGAATGGGGTAGCTTTCAAGCTGTGATAAAGGCCTAAGAACCTAGAAATGCCTCTCCTAATGAATTTTTGTTTTTAACCAGATGTCATCAGTATTGAGAAGACAGGTGAGCACTTCCGTCTGGTATATGACACCAAGGGTCGTTTTGCAGTTCACCGCATCACAGCTGAAGAGGCCAAGGTGAGCCCCTCTCTCTGGCAGTGTATGGGAATGTTTTGTTTCTGAACTTGTTGCGGCCATCAAAGTGGCTGGGTTTTGCTGCAGGTATCAAAACTGCCATGTGCATAAATCTAAAAGTTGGTGTCAGTCCTACTGCCTTGAGAGAGAATCTGACCCATTCAGCATACCAGGTGCAGTCTCCATCGGGTTAAAGGGGAAGAGGTGAGGGCTTTTGTAGTCTCCATACACAGAAAGGTGCAGCTGGCTGTCCAGTACATGACAGTCCAAAGTGGTCTCTGTTTAAAACTTGTTTTATTATTCTTGCTGTAAGCCTTCCCTGGAGCCTTTTGACTGGGGTGCATGTGCAGCCGTTCATTGGAGTGTTTACAAAGTGCATGTTGAAGCATCACAGAGTGCAAATGGTCATAATACACAGTGGGCTACAAGATTAGAGGAGGAATACAGCTGTGCTAAAATGAACCACTTTACATGACATTAACTCTGTTTCTTCACTGAAGACCTGGCACGTGGGTTCCCCTGTGGGCAAACATTCACTCTGGTGTGCTCCCAAGTAGTTGCGCAGTCTGCTACTCTCCCTGCATCGATGTTCATAGGCTCATAGGTCAGAAGGGACCAATATGATAATCTAGTCTGACCTCCTGCACAAGGCAGGCCACAAAACCCTACCCATACACATTTATAACAACCCCTAACCCATGACTGAGTTATTGAAATCCTCAAAATTGTGATTTGAAGACGTCAGGCTGCAGAAATCCACCAGCAAGCGACCCATGCCCACGCTGCAGAGGAAGACGAAAACCTCCAGGGCCTCTGCCAATCCGCCCTGGAGGAAATTCCTTCCCGACCCCAAATATGGCGATCAGCTAAACCCTGAGCATGTGGGCAAGACTCACCAGCCAGCACCCAAGAAAGAATTCTCTGCAGTAACTCAGTTCCCATCCCATCCAACATTCCTCATCACAGACCATTGAGCAGACTTATCTGCTGATAATCCAAGATCAGTTGCCCAAATTAAACTATCCCATCATAACATCCCTCCATATACTTATCAAGCTTAGTCTTAAGCCAGATAAGTCTTTTGCCCCCACTACTTCCCTTGGAGGCTGTTCCAGAACTTCACTCCCCTAATGGTTAGAAACCTTCGTCTAATTTCAAGTCTAAACTTCCTAATATCCAGTTTGTACCCATCTCGTCCTCGTGCCTACATTAGTACTAAACTTAAATAATTCCTCTCCCTCCCTAACGTTAATCCCCCTGATATATTTATATAGAGCAAGCATATCCCCCAGAGCCTTCTTTTGGCCAGGCTAAACAAGCCAAGCTCTTTTGAGTCTCCTTTCATAAGGCAGATTTTCATTCTCGGATCATCCTAGTAGCCCGTCTCTGAACCTGTTCCAGTTTGAATTCATCCTTCTTAAACATGGGACACCAGAACTGCACACAATATTCCAGGTGGGGTCTCACCAGCGCCGTAATATAACGGCACTAACACCTCCTTCTCCTTGCTGGAAATACCTCGCCTGATGCATCCTAAAACCGCATTTGCTTTTTTAACAGCCATGTCACATTGACGGCTCATAGTCATCCTGCTATCAACCATACCCAAGGTCCTTCTCCTCCTCCGTCGCTCCAACTGATGCGTCCCAACGTATATCTAAAATTCTTGTTTTATAATCCTAAGGCATGACCTTGCAACTTTTCACTATTATTTCATCCTGATTACTATTATCACGTTTACAAGGTGTGTCCAGATCTTCCTGAATAGTAATCCCGGTCCTTCTCGTGTTAGCATAACCCCCAGCTTTTGTGTCATCCGCAAACTTTATTAGCACATTCCCGCTCTTTGTTGCCCAGGTCAGTAATAAAAAGGTTAAATAAGATCGGTCCCACAAAACCGATCTTGAGGGACTCACACTAGTAACCTCCTATTCCAGCCTCGCACAGTTCACCTTTCGTATACGACCCGCTGGAGTCTCCCCTTTAACCAGTTCCTTATCCACCTTACAACGTTCATATTCATCCCCCATCTTTTTCCAATTTAACAAAACAGTTCCTCATCACCGCGGAACCGTGTCAAACGCCTCTACTGAAATCGAGGTCAATTTAGATCTACTGCATTTTCCTTTGTCTAGTATCCTCACCTTCAAAGAGAAGTCAGAATCAGGTTGGTTTGGCACGATCTACTGTTAGTAAAATCCATGGTTGCAATTCGTGCCCCAATTACCATTGACCTCAATGTTCCTTACAACTACTTTCTCCCTTAAAAATTTTTTTCCAAGACCTTACACAACTACGACGTCAAGCTAACAGGCCTATAATTACCGGAATCACTTTTATTCCCTTTCTTAGAGACTACGTTAGCAATTCTCAGTCGTACGGTACAACCCCGAGTTTTCCGATTGCTTAAACATTCTCGCTAACGGACTCGCAATTTCACGCCCCATTAAGCTTGTTCTAAAAGTTTTGGCCTTCTACCTCAGATGCTGGATAATTTAAATCCACCTTCAAATATCCTCTATTCCTGTTTACATCCCTCCATCATCCCTTAAACTAACACTCACTTAGTCGTTATTAAGCGACCGAGCGCAACAGTACTTATTTAGATATTGGGCCATGCGTCGTATGGTTTATCCTTAACCTCCGCTTCCATCCTCAGATAATTATAGTGCCCCACATTCATTCTTTCTTTGTTTTTCTTCTTAGTTTATGTGGCTGTAAAGAATACATTTTACTCATTGGTTTTGATTCCCTTTGCAAGGTCCAGTTCTACACGGCTGTTTAGCTCTTCCTCACTTTAATATCCCTACAGTTCTGACCATCACTAAGGGTAGCTCCCCTTTGCTAAATCCCGCCTTTCGTCCACTCCTGTAAACTTTCTGCTTTTTCCTTAATCCTCCTCTCTGAGAATAGCTTGCTCATCCAGCCTTGGCAGGGACAAGCTTCCTTTGCCCATGGTTTTTTTTTTCCTCCTTCTTGGGATGCAGGCTTCGACAGGTTTTCTGAAGCTGCGACTTAAAGTAATTCCAGGGCTTCCTCCGCCATTTAAAAGTCCACAAGTTCCTCTCGCTTCCAAATCAACTTCCCCTAACTGAATTTCCTTAACTCTTTAAAAATTAGCCCTCGAGAAGTCAAAAACCCTTCCCAGATCTACGTGTTGTTATCCTTTCCATCTAATTGAATTGAATTAGCTCTTATGACCACTCGCAACCAAGGTTGTCCCCTACCACCAGTTTCTTCTTACGAGGTCCTCACTGTCTCACAAAAATCCAAATCTAAAATGGATCCCCTCTCGTAGGTACTTCAACTACTTGATGGAAGATAATCCATCGCTAGTGGACATCCAGAAAAATCTGACCCCTATTATTCTTGCAAGCACTCGTCCTCCAGTCTATATCTGGGAAGTTGAAGTCTCCCATAATCACACATTTCCCCTTTGTGTTTACTTCATTAAACTAGCCCCTTCTCTCCAGAAGGCTCTAAAATGATGCTTTAGAGTAAGGGGTAGTCAATACATGGGCTGTGGAGCAAATATGGACTGCCAGATGCTTTTGAATGGAACCCAAACTCTTTTTATTTGCAACTTACTATTGTTGGGGTTTTTATCGTTTTCTCTGGAGTCTAGACCTCGACTATATCTTGACCAAGAAATTTGGACCTTGACAAAAAAAAAAATTAATTATCCCTTCTTTTGCTCTGGTTAATCTGGTGCAACCTCCCAGTGTAGATTACTGTGACTTGAAATTGAGTACAGTTCTAGTACAGACAGTCTTGTTTTTACCAAACGCTCAAAGCAGAATTTTCTGAGTGCAGTAAATATTAAACCTGCCTGTAAGTTCCTTTGCTTTAAACCAATAGTTATACACTGTCTGATCAAGTTCTAAGACTTGATCCCTGTTTTGTTCTTGATGGACGGCATGGAGCACAGGAAGGGCAGGTGTGAGCTGTAAAACAAAATGGCTATTAACTGGATATGACTCAGCAAAGCTTCTCGAATTCAAATGTGAAGTCAAAACCTTTGTACCGACTTAGACACTAAAATAATGGTTCTACAACTCTTACATCAGACAACTTATGTCAGTGTGGCTGTTCTGTGAAATTACATGATGCGGTACCTTGCTTAAGTGATCTTAGTTTAGAAAACAACAAATATTTCTACTCGTAACTGCTAGCCCTATGGTTTGGCTGGGTTAGTTCTGCCATACATATAATCTCACTAGTAGACACTGTAGGCCAAATCACTCCCTCAGCGACACTTGTTCCTTCCCCTTTGTTGCCATTTAGTATTGCACAAGTGTCTGATGGAATAATTTGGTCTACAAAAGTGTCTCCTATTGGTGGTACATGAACAGGAAAGGTCTCAACTTGGCTCCCAGATCCCAGGAGGAGATTTTAGGGCTGGTAGTTAGAGGAAAACATCATTTTACTTATAAACTCAGCAGTTGAGATCTAAGAGGGACAACGGGCACATCTTCATGGTGCTGCTTTTGGCTATACTTCTGAGTAGAGCCATGCTAAAATCTCTCTGTGGACACTTCCCCTCCCACTCTAGATCTTTTGGAGCACTTGGGTTATCTAGAAAGTAAAATTAGGGTAGCATTAGGAGAAGGTGAAAATAAACTTGCTTTGTTGCAGTGGGGATGGGTATGTACAGTACTCAATGCCTGACTGCTCTAATCTCCAGGCTACACTGCAGTCTGGTTCTCTCCTATATTTGCTGCCCTCTCAGCTATGTTGTGACTCTCAAATTTGATCACTGTTAAATTTACCCCACAGAGACATGAAGTACCATGTAGGGGTCAGAGGTTAGAAAGCCATTAGCTTTGTAGACCACATGAAAGGGTTCTGGCAACTGCTGTTGGTCATGGGCCACAATCTGGGGACCAACACTGGAAGCAAAATCTGGAAATCAGCTTTTCTTCTACTCACCTGCCAAGTTCACAGTTCCCTTTGTAAGAGGCCTTCAGCTTGTGTCAGGGAGCACAGAACTCTGATCTGAAAAGCCTCAAGTGCAGTGTAATTTGTGTTCAAAATGGACTTGGCCTCAAGCTATGTCTCTTGTTACTGAGTGGGATGTCAGTGAATACCTCTGCTGACCTGCCCAAGGCCAGCAGCAAGACAGTCGTGGTGGAAATGCTGGAGGTGGGGGAGAGTTGCTCCCTTTAACTTCACTCTGGAGTAAATGAGTATTTTGAAAGCCTCTTAGTTGGACACTTTTTGTTCTGGAGTGGAGATTGGCCTCTGCCCTCGGCACATGGCTTATCGAGCAGTGCTGATGCTGTTGTGCAGAGGTTATGCTTCATATGTTGTATCTAGGTCCTGCCCTGAGCCATGTAAGCTATCGGTCTAGTCTGCTTACATTCATTGCTGTTGTCTTGTGTTCACAGTACAAGCTGTGCAAGGTGAGGAAGATATTTGTGGGCACTAAAGGAATCCCTCACCTGGTGACCCATGATGCCCGTACCATCCGCTACCCAGATCCTCTCATCAAGGTGAATGACACTATCCAGATTGACCTTGAGACTGGCAAGATCACAGACTTCATCAAGTTTGACACAGGTACGTCCTTCCATCTCCTCCCGCACTCAGCGCTCCAAAATAGGAGACCTGGCGTTTGAATAAATGGGGCTATAGCATCGCCCCTTCAAAGGGAAGAAGGCATTTAGCTGAGCTGCACTGTCTGTGGGATCCGATTTCATTAGATGAGCACTGAGTGGGCTTGGAGGTGCCATAGCAGTGCACAGTCCCATATCCAAGTGTAGCAGCAATACTGACTTCCTGGTTTTAAGACCACTGTATGCTATTGCTGCTGGGGAACTTACTGAATGAAAATTGGCACATCTAACATTCAGGTAGCAGCACCTGGGGTATATCACTTTTTGCCATGTGGGAACAAAATAGGCAGTGCCCTTGGGCTAACTGTTGCCTGTTGTAAGGTGAGCATTTGATTCCAGGAGTGGGAGGAAAATTTCTAGACTATAGACGTTTCACTGCTCCTTCCTTGTCACGCTCCAGATATAAGCTCCCCCACTGTACGTTGTTTATGATGTCTGGTGCTGTTTCAAATGAGGCACCTCTCTGAAATGTGGATTGCCAAAGACTGTCTTAAGGCAGCTCTGCACTTGATATGCTGCATCTGCACAGACACAGCGCTGTCTACTCTGGTGCTTAGGTTGGTGTAACTGTATTGAACAGGGATGGATTATTCTCCACAGAACGACGTAGTTACACTGAAGTAATTTTGTAGTGTAGACCAGGGCCAAATCTTAATTTCTGTTTCTCAGTACGGTCTTCTCCACAGGCAGCGTAGGGGTTCATGTTTCTAGTGCTGTTATATAATGCTGAAGGGGGAAACCCCTCTGCTAGTCCCGCAAGGAGAGAAGGTGGTTCTCTAGTTGTTCTGCCAGAGGAGGTGCCCTCCATGTGTGGCCTGGGGGAGGAATGGGGACTCTTCCTGACGTTACTCAGACTGAGTGCACAGGGGCTGGAATGGGGGAAGTGGAAGAGCCCCAGTGCCTGCACTTGAATTGCATTTTTTGGTTGTAGACTGTTCCTCCCTCTGCCCCCCCCCCCCCCAAAAAAGGGGGGGGGGGAAAGGCAGCAAGATATTTACTCTTCCCTTGCCCAAACCAGAAGGGATGCCGCATGCATTTGGATTTGCAGCATGGAACACACAGTTCATCACTGCAGTTGCAATAATCCCTCGCCCTGGTGTTGCATTTGTGTCTTGTGGAGGGGCTGACAGTAACCCTTTCACGTAACATCTTGTACCATGCTAAGGCAGTAACATGTGCAACGTTGATGTACAGTTGTATGTAAATTCTTCTAAATTTGATGTGCCACATCTCAGCTTCAATATTGATCAAGGCAGGAGCTTAAAGAAAGCCCTGATTTCTTTAACTGATTTCTTCATGTTGATCGTCACTTCCAGTAGGACAGTTATGACCCAGGTTTCTCCAACCCCATCAGCAAAGTGAAACACTTGGTCTCAAAAATAACACCCTTACCTCTCATGTTTCAAACTTTGAAAAAAAAAAAGTTACTTATTTTGTCCTGATGGTCTCTAAATCATTTTTGGTGCTTTGAGGGTCCCTCTGTGTAGTGCAGTCTTTCGGATAGTAGGAGTGAGGTCATGACTAGTAGGATATAACTGGGTGGATGAAATATGACTGCACTGGAATAAAGCAGTGAACACCAGCTTCTCACTGCAACTGTTCACATTTGGTGTAAACTTAAACAGATGCACCTGGTGCCTCTGTCCGTGGACTTGCATGGCCTGCGGCGGCCTCACTTATTGGACAGTCAGCCTGATTGTAGTAGGTCATTGGGTGCCAACACAACTAATCGGACCATGTGCCTTGTCCGATCTTCTGTCTTTGTAGCATCTTGGTCTGACTGGTAGGGTTTCTGCTTGACCTCTGTACCGGGGCATTATCTTATTGCAGCAGCATCAGACCAGGCAGTTGTCTACACAGGGTACAAATGATGATGCACATTGTCATAAAGGGCGTGGGGTTTATTCAGATTCCAAGACTCATTAACGGTCTTCCTTCCACTTAGGTAACCTGTGTATGGTGACTGGTGGTGCTAACTTGGGCCGTATTGGTGTGATCACTAACCGGGAGAGACACCCAGGCTCGTTTGATGTGGTGCACGTGAAGGATGCCAATGGCAACAGCTTTGCCACCAGGCTCTCTAACATTTTTGTTATTGGCAAAGTAAGTGTGAGCTAATAGAACCCCTGTTGCGTGGAACCCCTCCCTGTGTCGTGTCTTGTGCTGAAGAGCCTCCTGCTGGATAGATGCCTCACTTAGAGGGAAGGGGAAAACAAGGTGCTAACTGCAAGAGAGACAGATGTGTTCCCAAATTAGTTCTGAGCTTGTTCTGTGTAAGCTGCTGTTCCAACTGCTGTCTGTAGCAAAAGTTAAACACTGGCTGGGGCTGCCATCTGGCTCCACCCCATGTGGTCCCGACCTCCTACAGGCTGCGGCCTGTTCACATGGCTTCCCTCACACCCACATTAGTTGTAATGCAAACATTTTTGACCAAAACAGCCAAATTGCTCCGTGAATGTGCAGAAACCATTGTGTGCGATGAATTGAAAAGTGGTGACCTCAGAGAACTGGCTGTGACCCATAAGCAGAGCACATCCACTCGTGCAGGCCATTTTCCCATGAACGTGTCCTCATGCTGTGGAACCTGAGAGCAAGTTGTGGGTTCTGATCAGCTAGCAGAGGTCAGTCTACAAAGCAACAAGGTGCTGTGCTGTGCTGTGCTAATGGAAATCCACCTGCTCTTTACCATGTTAGCCAGAAGGGACCCTGTGATAATCTAGCCCGCTCTCCAGTGTAACACACACAGGCCCTAGAACTGCCCTGAAATAATTCCCTGTCTGAGCTACAGCAGATTGTTTAGAAAAACATCCAGTCTTGACTTTAAAACCACCAGTGATGGCAAAGCCACCACAACCCCTGGTAAATTGTTCCAATGGTTAATTACTCTCATGGGGTCCCGTTCTGAAAGAGGTGACTGTTCGAGGCCTGAGACCAAAGTGGGGTGGCCTCAGTAAGGCTGCAAAGGGGTCACAGGTGCAGTTACCCCAGATACAGTGACTAGGTGGATGACTAGTTAACTGCTTAAGGGACAGTGTACAGGTCACTAAAGGCTCTTGACCAAACAGCAAGCATTAGGAGCACAGTCTCTGCTCATTGAACACAGTATTTTAAAAATAGTTGCATACAAGTAACTCATCATTTGTACTTCGAGCAGCAAGGAAAAGGAGGAGGTATTAGAATATGCTTTGGACAAATTAGCCCAGCCATTAAGAGTCTGATTCTGCAAAGTGGTAAATGCCCTCAGCTCCCACTGATCTCGATGGGAGAGGAGGATGCCTGCCACATACAGGCTCGGATCATAAGAAGGAATATATTATATTTTAAATTGGGGCACTTTGCACCAGTGCCGCAGTACATGATGGGTAACAAATTCCTACAGCTATATTGCCTTTATATTGTCAAAGAGCTATCTAGGAAGGAGGCAGGGATTTGGCTGCTAGTGCAAAATTCAGAGACCATGTGTGTCCCTGGTGTTACCCCACTGACCTATGGGCCACCAGGTTGAATTTAGGCTTGTGCCTATCCATGAGTTCTGTCACTCAGTAAACTATACTGTGTGGCTATACTGGATCTGTGCAGAGGTGCTTGAGTTATGTCCCGCATGTAGGGGAAATGTTCCACTTTTTTTAATGGAGATATCTGATCTCCTAGAGCTGGAAGGGACCCTGAAAGGTCATAGAGTCCAGCCCCCTGCCTTCACTAGCAGGACCAAGTACTGATTTTTGCCCCAGATCCCTAAGTGGCCCCCTCAAGGATTGAACTCACAACCCTGGGTTTAGCAGGCCAGTGCTCAAATCTTTGAGCTATCCCTGTTGCTCCTGTAATCTGTGTTTAAAATCTGCTGTGGGTTTGACTGATGAGCTGGAACTAGGGAATGCATTGGCAGAGCAGCTGACTACCCTCGCATTTCAAGATTAACTTTACTTTGATCCCCATAATGGATTTCTTATGAAAGACTGAGGTCTTGTCTAAACAAGGATTTGTTAAACTGGTACAAATCCATGTGTGGCTGCTCTTGTTCTGCTTTGAAGCATTTATTTCAGCATAGCTTAAATCTGTTCCTAATAGACTTAAACTAAACTAAAATGAGTGTCCATGCAGCCTTTTGCATCTGTTTTAACTGAATCTGTTTTTAAATTCCACCTTACCACAAAGTTGCACCAATGAATTTGGCAAGCCCGTAGAAGCTGCTGCAAAGAGAACAGAATTTACTTCTCAAGAGGGAGGTTTTCTTAGCCTGGAATAACATGGAGGGAGAGGGGGGTGTAGTCTGGAGGTGGGTGAAGCACCCATACTGTGAAGGTTGCTTGATTGTACAGTGTTGTGATTCTCCGCTCTTGTTTTAGGGTAACAAGCCATGGATCTCCCTGCCCCGTGGAAAGGGAATCCGTCTGACCATTGCTGAAGAGAGAGACAAGAGACTGGCAGCCAAACAGAGCAGCAGTTAAACCCTCAAAAGTGGACAAACAGCAGGCCATTTCCTTTGTCAAATAAAATTGTTACTAACTAAAACTGCCTTTTTCCCCACCCTCTGAACACCAGTTCTTGCAGGCCTGTGGCTCTGATAGCCTACAGTGCACTGTCAGCTTACCAAATCACAGGACTCTGGTCACTCTAGAATACTGGGAGGTGATGAAGACTCCTTGCTACTGGGGTCTTATTAAGATCTGCCAGTTGTGAGAAGGCTTCTTCACAAAGCCACAGTCCTCTAATGCTTTTCCCTTTTAGAATAAGGGTTCTCAAATTGGGAGTTGACCCCTTGGAGTCACAAGGTTATGGGGGGGAGGGGCGGTCATGAGCTTTCTGCCTCAACCCCTCAACCCTGCTTCACCTGCAGCATTTATAATTGTGTGAAATGTATTTTTAATTTGTAAGGGAAGTTGCTGTGTGAAAGGGGTCACCAATGCAAAAGTTTAACCACTGCCTTAGAGGCTGTCTGCTACCTCCCAACAAAATAAAACAATAAAATGGGTTGTCATATTTTGTATATCTGCACAACAGCATCATCTAATATAGACAGATCTTCAGAGACAAAGCAGAGGTGGGTTTATGACCAAACTGCTGGTAGCTCAGGTTTTTGTACATATGTAACATCTTGCCCTGCTACATCGTTTTCTGTGACCCTGGCCCAGCCTGGATCGTGGGTTGTTGCTCCTCCACCCTGTTGATACGGTAAATCTGAGTTGACTAAAGACAGGAAGGCCTCTTATGCTGACACAGTAGAAACTTCAGAGTTTGGGGTGGGGGAATTGACAAAGTAAGAAAATGATTTCTGTGCTTTTCATTTGAAGTAAGATGGTTAAAAGCTGCATTTTCTTCTGCAAAGTTTCTAAGCTGTATTTAAGTCAAGAACATTTGAAAGAACTAGAACATGTGCTTACAAGAAGTGGAAACTTGGACAGATCGCTAGGTTGGAATACAAAAATATTGCTCGAGCATGCAGGGTTGTAATCAGGAAGGCCAAAACACAACTGAAGTTGCAGCTAGTAAGGGATGTGAAGGGAAACGAAAAGGGTTTCTACAGATATGTTAGCAACAAGAAAAAGGTCAGGGAAAATGTGGGACCCATAATGAATGGAGGAAGCAACCTAGTGACATGATGTGGAAAAAGCTGTAGTACTCAATGCTTTTTGTTTTTTTGCCTCGGTCTTCACAGAAAAGGTCAACTCCCACCCTGCTGTCCTGGGCAACACAGTAGGGGGAGGACGGGAGCAGCCCTCAATGGTGAAAGAACAGGTTAAGGACTATTTAGAAAAGCTAGACGTGCAAAAGTCCATGGGTCTAGATTGAATGCACCCTAGGGTGCTGAGGGAATTGGCTGATGTGATTGCAGAGCCATTGGCCATTATCTTTTGAAAACTGGTGGTGAGCAGGGGAGGTCCCGGATGATTGGAAAAAGACAAATATCGTACCCATCCTTAAAGGGAAGGAGGAGAACCCAGTCCTGCGCTTAGGATGGAAGAATCCCATGCACTGCTATAAACTGGGGACCGTCTGGTTAAGCAGCAGTTCTGCAGAGAAGGACCAGGGGATTACAATGGATGAGAAGCTGGATATGAGTGTTGCCAAGAAGGTGAAAGGCATATTGGGCTGCATTAGTAGGAGCATTGCCAACAGATGAAGGGAAGTGATTATTCCTCTCTTATTTGGTACTGGTGAGGCCACATCAGGAATATTGTGTCCAGTTTTGGGCCCCCCACTACAAAAGGATGTGGACAAATTGGAGAGCCCAGTGGAGGGCAATGGAAATGATCGGGGGGCTGAGGCACATGACTTGCTAGAAGAGGCTGAGAGAGCTGGGTTTGTTAGTCTGCAGAAGAGAAGAGTGAGGGGGGATTTGATAGCTTTCAACTACCTGAAGGGGGGTTCCAAAGAGGTTAGACTCAGCTGTTCTCAGTGGTGGCAGATGACAGAACAAGGAGCCATGCTCTCAAGTTGCAGTGGGGGAGGTTGAAGTTGGATATTGGGAAACACTTTCACTAGGAGGGTGGTGAAGCACTGGAATGGGTTACCTAGGGAGGTGGTAGAATCTCCATCCTTAGAAGTTTTTAAGGCTTGCCTTGACAAATCTCTGTCCGGGATGATTTAGTTGGTGTTGGTCCTGCTTTAACAGGGGGTTGAACTAGATGACCTCCTGAGGTCTCTTCCAACCCTAATCTTCTATGAACATTTCAGAGTTATGAACAGCCTTCGTTCCTGAGGTTTTCATAAAAGACAGTTACTTACCTGTGTAACTGTTCTTCAAGATGTGTTGCTCATATCCATTGCAATTAGGTGTGCACAAGCTGTGTGCATGATTGTCGGAAGATTTTTATCCTAGCAACACTCGGTGGGTCACCTGAGGCGCCGCCTGATGTGGCATGCTTATGGCACCTAATATATGCCGCTGCCGACCCAGCGCCCCCTCAGTTCTTTCTTGCCAACTACTCTGACAGAGGGAAAGGAGGGTGGGTTTAGAATGAATATGAGCAACACAGCTTGAAGAACAACAGTTACAAAGGTAAGTAACCGTCTTTTCTTCTTTGAGTGCTTGCTCATATTGATTCCAATTAGGTGACTCTCAAGCCTTACCTAGGCAGTGGGGTCGGAGTGAGATGTTGCAGAGTGGAGGACTGCTGAACCAAATGCCGCATCATCCCTGGACTGCTGCACTATGGCATAGTGGGAAGCAAAGGTATGTACTGATGACCAAGTTGCTCCCCTACAGATCTCCTGTATGGGCACATGAGCCAGAAAGACGGAGTATGACGCTTGAGCCCGAGTGGAGAGGGTGGTCAGGTGTGTAGCTGGGACACCAGCTAAGTCATAGTGCACACGGATACATGATGTAATCCAGGATGAGATGCACTGGGTGGAGACCAGGAGGCCCTTCATCCGGTCTGCCACAGCTATGAACATCTGGGTCATCTTTCTAAAGGCTTCATATGCTCGATGTAAAAGGCAAGGGCCCTGCAAACAACTAGGGAGTGCAGCTGTTGCTCCCATTAAGAAGCGTGCAGTTTCAGATAAGACTGGAAGGAAGCTGTTTGACATGGAAGGCAGACACCACCTTAGGTAGGAAGGTGGGGTGTGGGCGCAGCTGTACCTTGTCCTTATGAAACACCGTATATGGTGGTTCTGAAGTGAGAGCTCTTAGCTCCCATATACGTCTCACTGAGGTTATAGCTACAAGGAAGGCCATCTTCCAAGTAAGATATAGGAGAGAGCAGGTCACCATGGGCTCAAAGGGAGCACCCATGAGCCTGGAGAGGACCAGGTTAAGATCTCACATAGGGGCTGGCTGTCTAATTTGTGGGGACAGGCGCTCCAATCCCCTGAGAAATCTAGTGATCATAGGACTGAAGACAATAGAATGTGTGTCCTCACCTGGGCGGAATGCTGAAATAGCTGCCAGGTGAACTCATGGATGATATGGCCAAGCCCTAATGTTTTAATGACAAGAGGTAGTCCAGTATGACAGGAGCTGGCATCTGTAGGGGGTCTTATGATTCCGCATGCACCAGTAAAAAAAAAAACATTTCCACTTGGCTAAGTATGTGGATCTGGTAGAGGGCTTTCTGCTACCCCAAAGTACCTGCTGAACCAAGTGAGAGCAGCACCGCTTAGATTGGTTTAGCCATGCAGCATCCGTGCTGTAAGGTGGAGAGACTGCAGGTCGGGATGACGGAGGTGTCCGTGATCTTGAGTGATGCGGGAGTGGAATTGGAGTGTCTACTGACAGCTCGAGGAGAGTGGTATACCAGTGCTGCCTGGGCCACACCGGGGCAATCAAAATCAGCCGGGCTCTGTCCCTGCGGATTTTGAGCAGGACCCTGTGGACTAGCAGGAATGGAGGAAAGGCATAGCACAGGGGAGGCTTCCATTGTATTAGGAAGGCATCCAAGAGAGAGCCCGGGGAGTGACCTTGGAGAGAACTTAACACCTGGCATTTCCGATTGTCACAAAAGGCTAATAGATCTATCAGGAAATCCCCACCTCCGGAAGACAGAATGGATAACATCTGGGCGAACCGACCACTTGTGAGCCAGGAATGATCTGCTGAGGTGGTCTGCTAAGGTGTTCTGGACCCCTGGAGAAATGACACCACCAGATGGATTGAGTGGGCTATGCAGAATTCCCACAGACGAGTGGCTGCCTGACAGAGGGGGGACGACTGGGCTCCCCCTTGCTTGTTGATGTAAAACTTGGCCGTTGTGTTATCTGTTAGGACTGCAACAGAACGGCCTTGAATGTGCTGTTGGATTGCTTGACATGCCAGGTGCACTGCTCTGAGCTCCTGTACGTTTATGTGTAGGGATAGTTCTGCTGCCGACCATAACCCTTGTGTATGGAGATTCCCGAGGTGGCCCCCCCCATCCCAGGGATGAGGCGTCCATGACCAGGGACATGGAGGGTTGTCGGGCATGAAATGGCACACCTTCGCACACTACCTTGCGGACCAGCCACCAGTCTAGAGAGGCTAATATTCCTGGCAGAATGGTAACGATCGTGTGCAAGCTGTCCTGACTTGGTCGGTACACTGTTGCTAGCCAGGCCGGCAGCGGGCGTAGTCGTAGCCTGGTGTGTCTGGTCACATACGTGCAAGATGCCATGTGTCCCATGTTTTCACAGTCGAGGTCGGGAAGCTTTGTAGGCCATGGACGATGTTCGCTATGGACTGGAAGTGCACGTCCGGCAGAAGTACCCGGGCTAGGCTAGAATCTAATACTGCTCCTATAAATTCTATCCTCTGGGTTGCTACCAGAGTAGATTTCATGATGTTGAGCAGTAGGCCTAGTCGATCAAACGTGGCCATGGTGGTCTGAACATGAGACTGCACCTGATCTCTGGAGCGACTTTGAATGAGCCAGTTGTTGAGATACGGGAACACTTGTATCCGTTGCCGACGAAGGGAAGCAGCTACAACAGCTATGCACTTTGTAAACACCCTGGGGGCAGTGGAGAGGCTGAAAGGAAGGATGTTGAATTGGAAGTGCTGTTGGTTGACCACAAATCAGAGGAAATGCCTGTGTGGAAGTACGCGTCCTTCATATTGAGGGTGGCGTACCAGTCTCCAGGATCTAGGGAGGGGATAATGGTCCCCAGGGAAACCATGTGGAACTTGAACTTTAGCATGTATTTGAGTCTGCGCAGGTCCAGAATGAGTCTTAGCCCCCCTTTTGCTTTGGGGATTAGGAAGTAACAAGAATAAAACCTCTTGCCCCGCAGTTCTCTTGGAACCTCTTCTGTCGCCCCGATAGCCAGGAGCGACTGCACCTCCTGTAGAAGGAGTTGCTAGTGAGAGGGGTCCTTGAAGAGGGATGGGGAGGGAGGGTGGGAAGGGGGGGGGGGCAAAACAAATTGGAGTTGGTATCCACTTTCCACTATGCGCAGGACCCAGTGTTCTGATGTTATGTGGGACCACACAGGGAGGAAATAGGAAAGCCGGTTGGAGAAGGGTGGGAAAGGATTCTGAAGGGAGACTGGTGCTTCATCCTCGGGTTCATCTTCAAAAGTTTTGCTTGGGCCCCGCCGGTGGTTTGAAGGGCCCAGATTCTGACCCGTCTGAGGGCCAGATTCTCTCCTCCTACCACCCCGGCTGCGTTTTCTCGAGAAGTCCTGCCTTGGCTGAGGAAGAAGATAGAATCTCTGGGGCTGCAGCCTGAAGGGCCTTCTCTGTGTTACCAGTGAACGCATGATGGCCTGGTTGTCCTTCAGACTCTCTAGCCTTGAGTCTGTCATTTCAGAGAACAGACCCTGGCCCTTGAAGGGCAGGTCCTGTAGGGTCTGTTGCAACTTTGATGGTAAACCAGAGACCTGCAGCCATGAGATGTGGCACATAGCTATGCCTGAGGCCAGGGTTCTAGCTGCCGAGTCCGCCGCATCCAGAGAGGCTTGTAAGGAGGTTCTGGCCACCTTCTTGCCCTCCTCTACTAGAGCTCCAAACTCTTCTCTGGACTCCTGTGGGTCCAACTCTTTGAATTTGGACATAGAGACCCACAGATTATAGTCATAACGGCTCAGGCATGCCTGTTGGTTGGCCACTCTGAGCTGCAAGCCTCCCGCTGAGTAAACTTTGCACCCAAACAAGTCCAGGTGCCTAGCATCCTTCGACTTAGGCACAGGGGCCTGTTGGCCGTGGTGTTCCTTTTCATTGACTGAAGCCACGACAAGGGAGCACAGTAGGGGGTGTGCGTAAAGGAACCCGTATTCCTGAGAGGGAACAAAGTACTTCCTTTCCATGCCTTTGGCCATCGGTGGAATAGAGGAAGGTGACTGATAGATTGTCCTAGCAGTGGCCTGTATAGTCCATATGACAGGGAGGGCCACTCGTGAGTGTGTCTCAGAGGACAGAATGTCCAGCACGGGGTCCTCTTCCTCCACCACTTCCTCCACTTGGAGGTTCATATTGCGTGCCACTCTGCAGAGCAGTTACTGGTGGGCGTGGAGGTCTGTAGCGGGAGGACCTGCCACCGCCTTATCCAGCGAGGATGAGGAAGATACCCCCAGAAATCAGGGATCCTGGGTGGGGTCCTCCTGTGGGGGGTCTTACTGGTGAAGGTCAGTGACGTTAGCAGGGTGGGCCTGCAGTGGCACTGGAGCAGTTGTCTCAGCATCTCCCGGAGGGGAGCGAGATACTGTAGCCTCTGGTACTCGTGGCTCTGAAGCGGTGGAACAAGAGGCCCTCGAAGGAGCTCCTTGGGCTGGGTGGTATACCCAAGGGGTCCAAAAGGACCACTGTGGGGATTCTTGGCCTGGGTCCTGGCCTTCCAACCACTGACCTTCATCACCCTCGCCCTGGATGGAAGCCATCCTGAGGGCACGACGAGGCTGAAGCAGAGTGAAATGGCCAAGGCGGTGCTGTACAGGATGGTGCCAAGTCCCTCAGTGCCACACGGTGCCGTAGTTCAGGGGACTGGTGGCGTGATGGGGAGCTGTCCCGAGACAGGGAACGGTGCCTGTGGTCATAGTGGTACCATCAGCCCGATCTAGATCTTGATGGAG
The DNA here is from genome assembly GCF_003597395.2 of Chelonoidis abingdonii. NCBI lineage: Eukaryota > Metazoa > Chordata > Testudines > Testudinidae > Chelonoidis > Chelonoidis abingdonii. The sequence goes on from NC_133776.1 coordinate 60,840,253, forward strand.
ATCAACGAGATCGGCCGCAAGACTGGCTCCGGGACCGGTACTGGGAGTGGTGCCGAGTCTGATTGGTACCGGCCGTACTGTGATTCAGATGTCTGGGAGCCAGAACGGCAGCATGAGTGCGACCAGCGCCAAGAATGAGATTGTTGCTGGGACTGTGACTGGCACCGAGACGAGTGCCAGGGCCACAATTGGAACCGGTGCCGTCCTGTGTCGCTGGGCGACAGCGGTTGCAGCAGGGATGGCTTCCCCTTCAATCTGAGTGTCCACACCGGTGGTGCTGGGGGCTGTTTTGAAGAACCGGCTCCGTGAGTGTCATCAGGTCCCGCCCTGTTGAGAAGGTCTCAGGTGTAGCAGGGAGTCCCAGCTCGACCATGGTGCACGCTGGAGAGCTCACAGGTGCTGGACTCGACGGCACTTGCAGTGCCGGACTCGACAGCGCCAGTGCTGCTAGTTGTCCCACATGCTCCAGTAACAGGCACGGCTCTGGCTGTGGTGCAGGAGGCGCCAGCTGTTGGTGAGCCGACGAGATAGAAGCGGCCGTCACCTGTTTGGGTTGCATCTTCCTTTGACCCAGAGACGGGGACTGGCACCATGGTGGCGGAGGCACCATGGAGGTATGGCGCATGTCTTTCGACAAGTCCGAACACAGTGCCAGATCAGTTGGTGCTGCAGGGGCACTCTGCATCGACGATGATGGTGCTGGGTCCCATGAAGTGGAAGGGACCAAGCTAAGTGCTGCCTCCATGAGGAGCTGTTTCAGTCTAAAGTCCTGCTCCTTTCTTGTCCTGGACTTGAAGCTTTTGCAAATGCAGCAGTTGTCCGCTTGGTGTGATTCCCCCAGACACCTTAGGCAGGAATCGTGGGGGTCTCCCGTTGGCATCGGCCTCAGTCAAGCCAAGCAGGGTTTGAAACCGCAGCATGGGGCAGGGGGTGAGACCCTGCTCCCTCTTGGCAAGAAACTAATCTAAACTAACTGCCCCAACTATTAAACAACTATTCACAACTATTAACAACTACTTACTACTAATAAACTATTAACAAATGCGAAAAACGAATGCTAGGGAGAGTGGAGAACAGCTAACTGCACTCCACAGTTCCAACGACCATCACGGGCGGTAAGAAGTAACTGAGGGGGCGCTGGGTCAGTAGGGTCATATAGCAGGCGCCATAAGCACGCTATTCCAGGGGGCGCTTCAGCCAACCCACTGAGTGTTGCTAAGGTAAAAATCTTCTATCGATCGTGCATGCGATGCGCGCACACCTAATTGGAATTGATATGAGCAAGCACTCAAAAGAATAACTGAGTTCTGTTGTACTGTTCATGGGTTAGGGCTACACATGGCACCTAAATCATTCAGAGAGTTGCTAGCTCTCTAACTGCCTAAGTCGTGCAGCAGGCGCAAGACCTGTAATTTCTAAAGTTTAAGACACCAGAAATCTTGGCAGGAGCCCTGTTGGTCCAGAAGGACAGACACGTTCTCCCACAAATCACTGGGAAGAGATCACAGCAGCTCAGCTCACTGCAGCCTTAAGAGCAATTGGATGTGCCCCTGGAAACAGGAGCACTGCTCTTGGGTGAGCACAGCACTAGTGTGGACACAGCAACTCAGCTAAGGGAGAGCCAGCCTAACCCGGGCACCAGTCCCTCAGAGTCTCGGCCACTGTTCTCAACAGGGCTGATCAGATGAAGGGGAACTGGAAGTGCTGACAGTTGTGATGCTGGTATCTCAGCTGGGCCAGGGCATCTGAGCTGACATTCTCAGTCCAGGCTCTGTGTTCCAGACCCTGCAATGTCTTCTCTGGTGGCTGTGGGATGTAACGTTTTGGTAGCCAAGCAGTGGGGGTTGGGAAGGTGCTGTCCAGGAAGGGGTCCTACTACATCTGGGGGAGCGGGCTCAGCTCTTAACCCCTGCCTGCCAGAGCAGAAAGGGGGGCATGATCTCCCTTGTCTAGGGCTCCTTCCAGAGACCATGCTGTTTCTCTGCACTGTTTGCCGTATCCCCCCTTCCCTACTCTGTGACCCCAAGGAAAAGGCAGCAAGACTAGCTGGGGCAGGGCAGAGTGGGGCACATTCAACCTGGAGAGGAAGGCTTATGCCCACACTGCTGTGGGTGGGGGAGGGGACCCACGGGGCATCAGAGGGGCTAGGCTGATGTGCCCAGGGATGTGCGTGAGGGGATAAGGTTGCACCTGTGGTCACGTGGCCCCTTAGGGCCTTGTGATGGGAATGGTTGCCCTCGCTCCCCCTGTAGCTAGCTGCCCCTTCTCCTGGGGTGTTTGCCCCTGCTGTCCTCATGGGTCTTTCCCTTGCAGGGGGCTGTCTTTGTGAACAGTGAGGGGTTACTGGGAGCTGAGGCGAGGCTGGATGGGTGGATGACAGTGGGAAGCACCATCCAGAGATGCTTCCCTTCAGAGTCTCTCCAATGGGGAGACTTGGGGATTGAGCAACTACTGGCCATGCTAGGGTGACCAGACAGCAAGTGTGAAAAATCAGGATGGGGTGGAGGGTAATAGGAGCCTATATAAGAAAAAGACCCAAAAATTGGGACTGTCACTATAAAATGAGGACATCTGGTCACCCTAGCCTATGTGCTGCCCTGGGCAGGGCGAGGGAGCCAGGTTGCAGCTATTGCTCAGTGACATGGCTAGAGAGAGAGTTCATGCCCTGCATGTGCCCTCAGCTTCCTGAGGGGTGCCCCAAGGAGCAGGCTCTGTCCTCTTCTCCCTAACCCACCCCTCTCCTCTTCTCTCCTTTCCCTCTGCCTTAATTAAGTTCCCACCTGTGCATTGCTCAGCCCAGAAAAGGAATGAGGAGCTTGATTCTGCTCTAAGCTGTGTGGGAGAGTGCACTGGGATGGAGCAGCTGAGCTGAGGCTACAGTTGCTATCAAACCCCTCTCTATTGCATATCCCCTTCCCCTTCCTCCTGGCCAGGTAAGGGAGAAATTCCTGGACCAGGAAGTGGCTGGGATCTATCTGGAAGACAGCAGCCTCAGGGCTAGTCCGGGAAGTTGAATGCAGAGGCCATGTGGCTAGCTAGGAGCTGCAGAGAAGCTGGAGGCAGAAAAGATTCCCCAGGAACTGATTGCAGAGGTGTGTGCAAAACAGGCTGTGACGGCTGGGCATCACTGCAGGGTGCAGGTCTGCGTGGGGCTTCTGGGGAAGCAGCAGGAGCTGGGCAGGGAGCCAGTGCCAAGGGAGTCCAATGAGAGAGACTAATTGAGCCTGGCTTGGAAACTTGCAGATGCCTGTTTACTGGTGCAGAGCCTGGCTAGAGGGACCCCCCCACCCCCAGGTGCTAGACCTGCCTCAGGGATCCCCTAGGAACCACGAGTTCTTACTCTGCATTGGAACTGGCTAAGCCTCTGTATCTAGCGTCACCAGATAGCAAATGTGAAAAATCGGGATGGGGATCGGGGGTAATAGGAAACTATATGAGAAAAAGACCTCAAAAATCAGGACTGTCCCTTTAAAATTGGGACATCTGGTTACCCTATCTGTACCTAGGGTGTTTGGGACTGCAGCTTTCCCACTTCCTGTCAGCCCTAGGGAAGTGCCCTTTAACCATGAGCGGCTATTGGCCCCACTCAGGGTTAGCACCTACCAACTCAGCTGCTGAAGCACTTACAGTGCTTGCCTTGAGCTGCAGTACCATGCACCTGAGGGGCTTGGGGTGCTGGGCAGCCCCCATTAATTACAGCGTTTCCCTGCAAAGCAGCTGCAGGACCAGCCAGGGACTAGCCACAGCCACGGTGGGATGTTCCTGTCTGGCCCAACAGCCTCATTCTGGGGGAGATCCTGGAAAACCATGTGAGATTTGGGAGGGGAACAGGTAGAAAAGCCCAGTTGGAGCACTGAGAGCAGCCCTTTCATGGAGTCACCACCTCTTGTGGAGCCTCCAGCATCCCTCTTATCTCCTCAGCATGCTCTGTCGCCTGGCTGCCAGGCTAAGAAAGGCTGTGCCTGACTCTCGGGTAGGATAGAGTGGCATGACATAAAGGCATCTGCTATCACTGGGGACTGATCTTGCAGCTGTTTACTCTGGGAGCTCTGATCAATCTTAAGCAGCAGTGCTGAACAGCTCAGAAACCTTGGTTCTCTCTGCTGGCCTTGGGAGCTCCTGTCATAGCCTGTGGTTTGGGGGTGCTCCTGATCCCTTGTGATGCTGATGCAGAAGGTCCCCTTCCCTCCCATGGCACTGCCTGCTCTCTGGGACTCCTCAGGGCCGGTGCAACCCATTAGGTGACCTAGGCAGTCACCTAGGGTGCTAGCATTTGCGGGGGCAGCATTTCGGGTCCTTCAGCAGTGACCGCAGCGGCCAGATCTTCGGCCTCCCTGGTCGTCGTCATTTAGGCGGAGGGACCTGGGGCAGAGGAGGCGTGGGGAGCAGGGCTGGGTCTAGCCATTTCGCTGCCTCAAGCACGGCGGCACGCCGGGGGAGCGCTCTGTCGCTCATTGGTTCCGCGGCTCCAGTGGACCTCCCGCAGGTGTGCCTGCGGATGATCCACCGGAGCCGAGGGATCAGCGGACCCTTCACAGGCATGCCTGCGGGAGGTCCACCGGAGCTGCCTGCCGCCCTCCTGGCAACCGGCAGAGCGCCCCCCGCAGCATGTCGCCCCAAGCACGCACTTGGCGTGCTGGGGACTGGCGCTGGCCCTGGCGGGGAGGGCCGCCTGCAGCAAGTAAGGAGGGGCCCATCATGCAGGGGAACCACTCCCCAGCCCAGCTTACCTTTGCTCTGCCTCCTCCCCTGAGCTTCTCTCCCTTCCAGGCTTGTGGTGCCAAACAGCTGATTGGCACCTGTGACGTTATTGATATAATCTGGGACCATACAGAATATGGTTGCAACCAAGGTCCTGTAGTGGCACCATATCTTATGTAAAGGGGGTCATATAAGGTGTCTAAGACCAGGTTATGGGTTGCTGGTTATGCTTATGCTGTCTATATGTATGTTTCATTTTGTAGTTGAAGTTATGAGTATTGGCTCTATACTCACTGTATTTCAAACTTGTGCTGTGCTTCTGGGAGACATCCCAGATGAGTTGGTGTTAGCGCTGCCTAGCCTGCTTGATGGCCTATTAAGGACCATCAGCTACACAACTGACCCATGGAGAGAAGGCAAATACGCCTTGTAACTCAGCAAAGTATGCAGGGGCTTCCCCATGTGACTCCAGACTCCATTTTGCTGCAATTTTCTACAGTAAGGATAAAGAAGTGTTCTTACACCTGGAAAATACTATAAAAGGCTGATGCCTCATCTCCATCTTGTCTTCAGTCCTGCTTCTTACCTCTGGAGGAAGTTTGCTACAAACTGAAGCTCTGCACAAAGGACTGAATGAGCCATCCCAGCAGGGATGTACTCCAGAGACGTGATTTGAACCTGCAGTTTACTCCATCACTGCTACAAGTCTGAACCAAGAACTTTGCCATTACTGTAATTGATTCCATTTAACCAATTCTAACTCTCATCTGTATCTTTTTCCTTTTATGAATAAACCTTTAGATTCTAAAGGATTGGCAACAGCGTGATTTGTGGGTAAGATCTGATTTGTATATTGACCTGGATCTGGGGCTTGATTCTTTGGGATCGAGGGAACCTTTTTCTTTTATTGGGGTGTTGGTTTTCATAACCATTCATCCCCAGGCTGTGTCAAGGTCTTATTCCCACTTTGAACTTTAGTGTCCAGAAAGTGGGGACCTGCATGTACCCCTCTAAACTTAATTCCTACCTTAAATCTGATAATGCCGCCACCAACCAAAATATAGTGTTTGGTACGCTTTCTGTCCCCCAAAAACCTTCCCTGGGGAACTCAAGACACAGATCCCTTGGGTCTTAAAACAAAGAGGAATAAACCATTCCCCCTCCTTCTCCCTCCCAGATTTTCCCTTCCCTGGGTTACCCTGAGACATACACTGATCCAAACTCCTTGGATCCTAAAACAGAGAGGAATTAACCTTTCCCCCACCTATCCCTGGTGAGTTCAGACCCAGTCGCCTTGGGTCTTACACAAGGAAAAAAAAAAAAAAAAATCAATCAGGTTCTTAAAAAGAAAAGCTTTTAATTAAAGAAAGAAAAAGTAAATTATCTCAATAAAATCAAGATGAAAAATGTTTACAGGGTCTCAGCTTTACATAGACTAGAGGGACTCCCTCCCCCCTAGCCTAAGTATAAGTTACAGCAAACAGAGGTAAAATATCCTTCCAGCAAAATACACATTTGCAAATAAAGAAAACAAACAAAAAGACTATTCCGCCTTCTAGCTATTATTTACTATTTTGAACCTGAGAGACTGTTTCAGAAAAATTGGAGAAAACTGGTTGCACGACTGGCTCCTCTTAATCCCAAGAGAGAACAAAGAACAACCCAAAAGCACAAACAAAGACTTCCCTCCACCAAGATTTGTCCCCCGATTGGTCCGGTGTCAGCCAGGTTCACTGAGCTTGTTAACCCTTTACAGGTAAAAGAGACATTAACCCTTAACTATCCGTTTATGACAGGCTGTAACTGCCCTGTTTAAGTGATTTGTCCTGAATTGGCACTCTCAGTTGGGTCCCGCCAGAACTGCATCATCACAGTGGTGTAGTCGTGCTTGGATCCACAGAACCAGATCAATTAAGCTTTGGGTCAGAACTCCTCGCTATCCAAATTTGAAATTTGGGATTGAGAGTTTGGTTGGTTAAAGATCAGTGACCATGAGTCAGAAACTGCAAGCCCTGATGGACAGCCTGCGGTTTGAACATGAGCAAAAACTGGCAGAAATTCGAATGGAAGAGAAGCAAGTCTTGGCCCAGCTGGAGAAAGAGGCTGCTGAGAGAAAGAAAGAGGCTTCTGAGAGAAAGAAGGAGCTGCTGGCTGCTGAACAGGAGACCCACAAGATGGAACAGGAGACGGCTAGACTCCAGCTCCAAGTCAAAAAAAACAATGGAAGAACAGCAGAAACTGTAACCTCTTGAAAATCCAGTTTATAGCTGTGTTGATATGTGGTATTACTCTGGGCTGATTTCTGTGTTTAACCAGTTTTGGGGGATTCTAACCTGGTGGGTAATAGCTGTTCGTCTGTGCAAGAGAGCAGTGTGTCTGTGAATGGAGTTTCTGAATGTCTATCTGATGTCTCAGAAGTGAATCTGGAGTTAGATCAAGAGCAGAAAGAACCCATTGGTCAGGAAAATGTTTCTCAGGAGCAGATTAACGTGAATGGTCAGGTGGAAGCCCTAACTGAGGAAGGAAAGGGTAGGTTTGTGATGAGTGGTGGATTAGTGGCTAGTACAGCTTGTAAAAGTGAACCTGAAAAGGGTAACTGATTTGCTGGAAGTAGCTCAATGTAGTGAAAAAAGCAGCAGCTTATCTATTGGGAGTGGCAATGTGCCTGGTAGGGAAAGTTTGGAGGAGCTTAGGCAGCCTTGTGAGCTGATGGCTTTGTTTAGTCAGCAGTGTGGGAAGACAAGGATAGTGGAAGATGAGTGTCACTATTCCTTACCTGTGTCGAGAATTGAGACAATGAAGGAAATGTGCCTGTGTCTGTCAAGGGTATTGACTTGTCTATGGAAGGAGCTACCCCAGTCTCCAAGCAGTTGTCTGTGAACAGCCCTGTGTGCTGGGACAAGGGAAATGAGATTGCAAGCTGTGTGTCTGGTGAAGGAGAATGCGTCTCTGGCTTTTCTTTGTGGAGCAGACAGAAGGTGCCTTTCAACTTGTGATGGCTGAGAATAGTGCAGTTGTCTCAGAGTTGGTTCTGGATTCAACTAAAGCCCAGGAAGGGAATAGTCCTAAATTTATATCTGCTAGGGAGAATGACACTGTAACTAGGTTGCATCCAGTCAGCATTTTAGCAAAATCCCAGAGACCAGACAATTCTGGTGCTTGTAGTTTGCCAGTTGCTAATGTGTGGCTGGAAAAGGGTGCAGCAACTCTGTCTGATCAGGGTGATACCCTAGCCAGGGCACAAGGAGAGCAGAAAGGTGATTTGATTGTGTTACCTACTGACAGTTTGACAACTTTTAGCAAGAAGGAAAAGATTCCTAAACTTGTTCATGGCCAAGGGAAGGAGAATGCATCTAACCTGTGTGGCAAATTGCCGGTACTGTTCTCTGGGTCTCACGCTTTCTCTTCTCTGGGGTAGGTTCAGGGCAATATTGCTTGCCTCTGAACCAGTTCTTAATCACTCCCCTAGTGTCCTTGGAGGAGGGGAGTGGAGAGG
>NC_133776.1:60856728-60889204 GCF_003597395.2 Chelonoidis abingdonii
ATGTAATTGATTCCATTTAACCAATTCTAACTCTCATCTCTATCTTTTTCCTTTTATGAATAAACCTTTAGATTTTAGATTCTAAAGGATTGGCAACAGTGTGATTTGTGGGTAAGATCTGATTTTTATATTGACCTCGGTCTGGGGCTTGATTCTTTGGGATCGAGGGAATCTTTTTCTTTTATTGGGGTGTTGGTTTTCATAACCACTCATGGCGGGGGCGGGGGGCGCCTCGGTTCGGGGGTGTTGAAGAGCTGCCACAGGGCTCGGGGGTGGGGAGGGGCATGCAAGGTGGAAGTTTTGCCTAGGGTGCAAAACATCCTTGCACACCCCCGGGATGACTCATCCCTTGTTCTGTGGCACCCCCAGCTAGCTTGTGATGTTCTCTGTCCTGTCATGGCACTGCCTGCTGGCTTAAGAGGCTTCTGGAGTCCAGACAACGCACCAGGCCAGCTTGCATAGCTCCCCATCCTCCACATGGCAGTGCCAACTGACTGGGAGAGCTCCTCATCTCCTGTATGGGGCCCCCTCACTGTACAACCTGTGTCCAAGGTATTAGTCCCTTTGTCTGCTCCTCCCTTCTTTTCTGCTGGGCTTAACTGAGAATCCATGAGGTTTAAGCTACATGTGATCTCTACAACAACTTGCACTCCCCAACCCCAAACAGCTCAAACCCACACATTTTTGACTAAAATATTTATTCTCTCTGGCATATACGCTTTCTCACATGGCATGGATCTCCTATGCTTTCTCAGGATCTGGTGGGGGCCCGTTCGGTGTGCTAATAGAAGAAGATCGTGAGAAAACTCTGGACAGAGCACTAGGTACTTTCTTAAACAATGAAGACCTTTGTCTGGGAACACTGGAGTCTGAAACAGCAGCAGCTACTGTGGAGAAAACAGAGCAGCGGTGTAGCACGTACCAGATTGGGGTGAGTACACTGTGCACTAATAAGCTGTATTGGAAGTGACTGAGGGATTCCACTAGTAAACTACAGGACTGGATCCTCATCTGTGGTCAACCACTGTAGAGTTCAGTGTGCATCTGCTGAAATACTGTGTGTGAAATGCTAGCTCAGGTAGGAAGGGCAGGGTCAGTGTGGCCTTGTGAGAGATGTCTGTAGAATTGTGACCTCTGTTTTGTATTATGTGCTGAATGCATGGAGATTTGCCCAAGCAGCTGATTGCATCGCAGACAGTGCCCCAGCCAGTGAAGATGCTTGATATCTTGTCCCAGGACAATGGATGAGAAGCAATAAAAATGGTCTCAGGCCACTGGCTCTGATTGTCTCTCAACTACTAACCCCACCCTGTGAAACAATAGGTTTTCTGCTCTGCGGCCTACAGAGTGGGTTAAGCATGAGTTGGGGAGGGGGGCTGGAGCATCCCAGGGAAGCACGTGGAAAAGAGAGAAGACATTCTATGTAAGAGGGGGTGCTGCTGTGCAATGAATGAGGAGACCAACCATAAGGACTGACAGGAGTGAGAGAGCAGAACAGATGCTGGGCAGCCTGCAGTGCTGAGGAGCATCAGACGCACAGGAAGGGTGAGCCCAGACTGGGGTGGGTGCAGCTCAGGGCTTGGTTTATTTTTAGAGATCTGTAACTCACGCATGCTATTAAAGTCCCTGTGGCTAAGAAACTCCTTTGCTACACCCATGTTCCTTGCTTTCCTGCCATGCTGTCCCTGAGTGCTTGTAGCATAAGTGGAGCTCGGGGAGAGCACATGTGAGCGCTTGGGAGGGTGGCCTCAGGAAGGCAGACACACTGATTTCAGGGTCTGGGGCAGTGGGCCAACAGTGCCTCATGTCCCAAGAAATGCATCAGATGAGAGGCTTGAGTCTGGCCCTGAGCCCCAGAGCTAGGAACAGCAACCAAACTCGACTCAGAGCCTGCTGGCTTGGAAGCATATGGGAGTCAGCAACTGGATCTGTTTGCAACAGACTGGTAACTGGCCAGAGTGGTACTGGACCACCTGGTAACAGCTGGTGTAGTGGGTAGGGTGGTGGATGGGGGACTCAGGAGGCCTGTGTTTAGTTCCTGGCTCAGCCACAGGCTTCCTAGGTGACCCTGGGCAAGTCACTTAATCCACCCAGTGTCTCTGTTTCCCCTCTGTGTGATAGAAAGAACTCTTTCCTATCTCACAGGAACTCTGCAGATAAACTCCACTAAGGAGTGGGACGTGCAGAGAGCCTGCAGTGAGAAGGGCCATAGAAATACTTTGATACCTGTTTTCTCTTGCAACGGGAAGTCTTTATGGCCAACATCTTCGTAGGGCGAGACAAACTGCACAGTAAGAATAATAAGAGAGTCGGCATATAAGTCTGTTTTGTTCCTGCCCTCCAGGGTTATGCAGCTGCAGGATGAGTATCAGGCAGCTGTTAAAGGGGGTGGAGGACTGTCATTCCATCCATGCTTTCTGAGGATGTCATGAATGACTATGGCCTGGTCTACAATTAGGTCAACAATTATGTCAGTGTCCAGTCTACAGCCTTGCTCCTGCTGATGTAAATGCCTTACTACACCGACATCATAATCACCTCCACGAGAGGCGTTGGGCTTATGTCGGTGTCGTTAGGGTGACACTGAAAGTTATTTATATTAACTGTTGGCTGTCATTCTTGTCAATGCTGGAGCCATGAAATTGACAAGAAAGCCAGGCTGTCACACCAGGGCAAGTGGGGGGGCTCCAGTTGAGCCCAGTTGCCCCCCAGGTCCTGGCTCCCAGCCGGGCTGCCCCCCAGGTCCTGGAGATGGGGAACTGAGAGCCTGGGCTTTCAGCCCCTTACACTGCCCTTTTTAAGTTGGTGGAAGTGCTCCTTGTGAGAATGCACACCACCAATAGAAGGTGGGTAGTGTGGACTTCAGCCAGCATAGTAATTACTAATATAGATTGACTCAGGTTTCTAGTGTAGACATTCCCAAGGGTGAAGCAAGTCACTAATTGGAATTTCAGCCCCTTATATCAAATATAAAGATCTCTGTTTTGAAGTCAGACATGGATCCATCTTCATTCTTCTCCCTCCCTACTCCCACTGCTGTCCATTCTCTGCCGAACATTTCCTCTGCCCTTCCTCCCTGACCACTCCTGTTGTGCGTGAACCCCTCCTTCGAACTGCATTGCCCTGCTGCTGTTTGCCAACAGAGGGGCTTCCCCTTCCCAGTATGCTGGCTCCTTCTTCAATGGCATCAGCACCCATTTCCTTATGCTGCAGTGAGACAGGGGCTGCATGGGTAGGAGCAGAAATTATTGGCCAAATCCCGCAATTCATGGACATGGTGTCTGACCTCTGACTTGTGAGCTTTGGCCCCAAACTCTGAGCAGCATTACCTATGTTATGAGAGTTGATCCAAAGGGCTGACTGCTCAGAATGATCTAGATGATGCTGAGCCTAACTTTTAGGTACCTGGAAAACCCACTGGGATTCACGAAGCCTGAGCTAGGCACCCTGGCTCCTGTATAATGAATGGGGAGCCATGGGAGCTTTAGAATGCGACTCACAAAGCCAGCATGCTGGGCAGGGTTTGGGGGAGCTGGCTAAGCTAGCCAATGGGAGATGCTGACCAGAGGGGTATGTGCTAAGCCCCTCCCCTCGCAGAGATAGGTGCCTTGCTCTACTTGCAGTTCTCACTGAGGGACCCTCTTTGTTGCAAGGCCCCTCCTTCTCCTGTGCCAGTGTAGGAGGAGGAACCTGGTGGCTGAGTACCTAGTTCACATTCCCCTCCACCTGAGGAGGCCAGAAGATTTGAACAGGGCCTGCCATCTCTCAGAGAGTGCACTAGGCTAGGGGTACTCTGCTGTGGGGCTGCCTCAATCTGTCCTGTTGAAGCTATTATACTGTGGCTAAATAATGAAAGAGTGACTGGTGCAGGGGGACTGGACCCTGGGTCTCCCACTGCCTAGGTGAGTGCTCTGATCACCAGGCTACAGGGTCATTCTCATACTTGTGTGCGCGCTCTCTCATGCTCTCTCCAAGGGTCATTTGGTCCACGGAGGGAGGAACTCCCTATATCTGAATATCCCACAGCCCAGTAGCCAGAGCACTCACCTGGGTGGTAACAGGCCTGTTCAAACCCGTTAGATGGAGTGGGGGATTTGAATGGAGGTCTCCCACCTCCCAGGTGAGTTTCCTACCCACTGGGCTATAAATGATGAGGGAGTCCTCCACCCCTCTCTGATTTGTGTAAGTTTGCCTGGGGAGCACGATCCAGTAGACAGCCTCTGAGCATGCCCACTGGATCAGCCCCTCAAGTAAGTCAGGCAGAGGAGCACCTGTTCTTCCCTGTGTGTGGATTGCACTGGAGCTTAGGTGGGACAGAGCCAGAGGCATCCAGACACTCACAGGGAGGCAGTAGTGAGCATGCCAGAGGCAGAAACATAAGAACCTCGAGATCTTTTGCTGCCAAACCTTAGGGTACAGGGTTTAAGTGGGAGTTTTGTGCCTCACAGTGGTCCCAAAACTGGGACTCAGGCACCTGACTTCATCTGAGTATTCAGCCCAAGCTACAAGTGAGCAACAAAGGGCTGCATGAAATAAGATGAGTTTCAGTGCTAAACCTGCAAAACTAGTAAACCTAAGCAGAGGATATCCAGCGCACAGATAACCATCACCATCAGTAACTGTATCCAGAAAGCAGAGTGTCCAGGAGATCTCGAGTGTTGAGAGATAGCAAACTAAATAGAAGGTCCCAGTGTGACACCACTGCTAATAGAAGGACATGCTCTTCCCAGTGCTACACAAGCTGTGTTTCTCTCACAAATTTAGGGAGGGTAGAGAGCAGTTCTGGTCCCTGTCATTTAAGAATGTTATACAGAAACTAGAGAAAATACAAAGAAAGGCAACTAAAAGGATGCAAGGCTGGGAAAAAGAGAGGAGAGACTAAGGCTCCAATTCCATACAAAGACTTCATGGAATGGACCATTATGATCTTCTAACCCAGTCATTCTCAGATTATGGGTTGGGACCCAAAGTAGATCGCAAGGGCTGGCACTAGACTTGCTGGGGTCCAGGACTGATGCCACACAGTTTCACCCAGTGATTCCTCCATTGAGCCCAATAGACTCTGGTTGAGCTAGTGTCTGTTTTAAAAAGCCATCCCACCTTGATTTAAAGGTTTCATTCACTGCAGTCCCACGCAAGATGTTGCAACAATTAATTACCATCACTGTAAAAATGTGCACCTCCTCATTTGTAGTGTGAATTTGTTTTGTTTCAGCTTCAAGCCTTTGTTTCTTTCTCTGGCTTTGTCTGCTAGTGTAAGAACCCTCGGCTATCAGAAGTCTTCTCCCCATGTAGGTATTTATAGACTATGATCGAGTCACAGCTTAACCTTCTCTTTGCTAAAGAGTTTGACCTTCTGTAGTCTCTCACTGCAAGACTTCAAGTCATTCTTATAGCTCTTGCTCAAGTTTTTTAGAGTTTGGTGACATCCTTTTTAATGTGGGCACCAGTACTGGACTCAGTATCCAGTAGTACGCTCACTAATTCATATACAGAAGCAATAACATCTTACTTCTATGCTGTACACAGCCAAGGACTACATCTGACTTACTAGCCACCGCATCTCACTGGGAGCTCCTAGTCTGTCAGTTTCTACCTAAATGTCCTTTTCTGAGACACTGCTTTCCACCCTGTAAGAGTGACCTACATTCTTGGTTCCTAGGTGTAGGACCTTGCATTTAGCTGGATTCAAACATGTGTTTAAGTAAGCCCAGTTTTCTATGTGATCCAGATCGCTCAGTAAAAAGACCTGCTCTTACTTATTTACCATCCCACCAATTGTTGTGTGATATGCAAACTCTAGCAGCAATGATTTTATGTTTTTTCCCCCCAGATCATTAGCTTAGGGCCAAGAACAGATCCTTGCAGGAGACCACTTGAAAACACCCCCATTAGATGATGATTCCCCATTTACAATTCCTTTCTGCATAATTCATCACTTTATGCACATGTATAAGTCTGGAATCTGGACTGATGAGAAATAAATGTATCACAGGCTATAAATATCTATTTAAGGGAACAATATACATGAAGGAAGAGAATTAATCCACCTCAGAAAATTGATGGGGAGGGGAGTGAAGGAAATGTTTACATAAGAGAGTAGGAAAAAGTGCCTAATCCTGCTTCCATTGAAGCCAATGGAAAAATACCCATTGACTCAAGTGAGAGACGGGTTGGGGGTCAAAGATTTTAACAGATGGAACAAGTGGACCATGGAATAAACACTGTAGATCAGATGGAGGCAACATCACTGCAGATTACAGAATAGGTTACAGGAAACTGTTAGGGGGAATGGAGCGGTGAAGAGATCTGCAAAATGCAAGGAGGTGGAACTCTGGAGAAGCCTGATCCCATGCCCTGGGATGTTGTTATTGGCTGTTTTAGAACTTACTTACCTCAAAAATCTCTGAAGTGTCCTCTGTGTCCCGAGCTTGGTGCATGTTAACATACATTCCTGTAACACATACATAGTTTGCTCAACCATGGCTAATTTCAACTTTCAGTGTCATCTAACATTACCTTAGAGCAGTGTCTTGCAACTTTTGTGTCTTAATCTGCATGTAAAAATAGTGGGTACTATCTTTTATCTTTAGGAGCTATGTTTATACACGGGTGCGTTTTTGTTACTTTTGGGGCATGTCTGGACACACATGCTACCTCTGATGTAATCCAAAAAAGCCCAAAGGCCCTGAGGGCTGCTGTATCAGTGATTTTGCCCAGTGTAATTAACTTTCACTCTCATCGTACTTTCTCTTCACTGCGCTCTTGACTGATCCCTTACCAAGCTGTCAATAAGAGATTTGCAGTGCAACCTTTACTGGTCTATTTGGTAACATCAGCCCAGATCCTCAAAGGTATTTAGGCACCTAATTCCCATTGAAATGAATGAGAGTTATGGCCCCAAAAAACCTTTGAGGATCTGGGCCATCATTAATGACAAAGAGCTGTAGGAAGTCATAGAGCTTAAGGGCTGAAGGGACTCTAGTCTGACCTCCAGTACCTTAGGCCACCAATCCACACCAGTTACCCCTGTATTGAGCCCAATAATGGCAGTTAGATTAAAATATTACAGCCCTGAGAATAGGAGGAACTGAGGCACCCCAAGGCATGAGGTACCTTCAGTGTCAGGGAACATCATGAGAATGCTTTTGACAACCAATGAACCAAACGGTCCATTTGTAGCTGGTCTGCCCAAGAGACAACGTTCTGTGCAAATCTGTACAGGGAACTGCAAACAGAAAAGGAAAACTAGATCGAAGGCAAGAAAAGCCCCTTTAAAGTCTGACTTTTCTTTCTGCAGTGAATCAGTTCTTTGGGGGAATCCCTCCCCACTAGGCTTGCCCAACCTCTTGAGTATCCTCTTTTAGTGAGAAGCTTTTTACTGATAAAACTATTGAGATAAAGGAAGGAAAAAACATCAAACCCTCAAAAAAGTAAAAAAATCAAACATACATTCACCTTTGTCCTGTGCCACAGGAACAGAGGATGTTTCTTCAGCACTCTCACTAAAAACAAAAGGAAGCACTGATTTGGTTTATTAACACTCGCAATAATGAGCATTGAAGTGTAATCTTGTTTTGATTGTTAGCTGTGCGGGACCGGATGTGTCTCTACTTTGTACTCTGCCCAGTGCCAAGAGCTTTGTCAGTGCCTAACAAATAATCCTTCCAAGCACTTTACAGACTTTGTGTCTAGTCCTGCTGCCCTGATGTCCCTGTGCAGGGTCACTGGGAGGCAACATGGAGGGAGATCAGGACTCTTGGGTTCTGTTCTCAGCTCTACCACTGATCTGCTGTGACCTTGGGCAAATGATTTTGTGCTACAGTTCTCCCCACAGGGAAATAGAGCTCACAGAGTTGCTTACCCGCCTGCGTTGCACACTTTCAGCTTGAGGGTTGAAATGACCTACATGACACATAGGTATAGTTGAGTAGGATTTTCAAGGCATACATGTGATCTAGAAGCACATGTCCTATTAAAAGTCACCTGGACTTTGACTTAGGAGCTTTTCAATGGAACCTGTGTTCCTAAACCACTTAGGCACTTTTGATAATCACCCCCTTATTGTTGACTTCAGTGACAACTTACTGCACATGAACTAATTCAGTTGTTCTCAACTAGGGGTATGTGTACCCCGGAGGTACGCTGTGGTCTTCCAGGGGGTACCTCAACTCCTCTAGATATTTGACTAGTTTTACAACAGGTTACATAAAAAGCACGAGTGAAATCAGTACAAACTAACATTTCATACAGACAATAACTTGTTTAGACTGCTCTATATACTATATGCTGAAATACAAGTACAATATTTATATTCCAATTGATTTATATTATAATTATATGGTAAAAATGAGAAAGTCAGCAATTTTGCAGTAACGGTGAGCTGTGACACGTTTTTGTATTTTTAGGTCTGTTTTTGTAAGCAAGGAGTTTTTAAGTGAGGTGAAACTTGAGGGTATGCAAAACAAATCAGACTCCTGAAAGGGGTACAGTAGTCTGGAAAGGTTGAGAAACACTGAACTAATTCACTTCCTCATCAGAAATGGTAGAAACTTCTCATACTTCATCTCTACAGGTAGCATCCAAATCAGAATTGGAGTAATGTGAATAGGCTTGAGTTTTTAAACGTAATTTGAACTTTATTTAGAGCCCAGTTCTTCTCCATTTCAAGTCAATGCTTCTAAGTTTAACCCCTGTTTCCTATATAGGCCCAGGATCTTCATTCTCATAACTGTTTTGGGTCTCACCTTTAGGGCAAAATCCTGCCCTTTGTTGCTTGGAAGTGCTATGAAGGGAGAGAGCACTGGGAACCTCTTTCCCCAGCCCAGCAGCAGGGCAATATTCCATATATAGGGCAGGACCGGCCAGCACGGTGCAGCTTGTTTGGGTAGTGTGACTGGTAGATTCTGGATATACATCTGGTGAAACCAGCCCCAGGAGCAAACATCCCAGAGCCAGGAGGCACAGGGGACCCTATGCTGTACCCATCTCTAGCTGAGGTTTTGGGCTCCTTGTGGCTTTTAGCAGCAGTCCCCGGGCTGACCTAACATATACTGGGGACTTGTCTTGCACACAGCAGGCTCCAGATTTGAAGAGTCCACAGTCAACTTTCATTCCCTCCCCCCATTTAATGCTGTGGGCAGTTGGGCCGGACCCAGGATCTGGCTCATAATGTTCAGTAGAATGCTAGACTGGACTGCACCAATGCCACAGATAGAAGAGCACAGCTGGGAAGGGCACACTCTGGCAACTGGTGGTATAATCTAGTCCCCTACATCCTTCAGCATAAAGGACTCGATCCTGCAATATGGTGCATCTCCTGAGAGTGGCTGAGCCAGCCCCTTTCCCCTGAACCAGCGGAGTTGAGGAAGCTCAGTGCCTCACAGGAATGGCCCATGTTGCAGCCTGCAGCATTTACTAGACTGATGTGGGTGCAAGGTGCACCCCACAATGCAGACTGCTTCAGTCTATCTTGGCCATCCTGCCCAATGCTGCTCAGGGAAGTGAGGCCAGGGAACCTAGAAAGCATAGTCAAGAAAATGAGCCTCTAAAATGATCACTTTCAAACTTGATGTCAGTGAGTATTTCCAGCTGCGAATGTGTGGGGAGCTGGGGATATTTCCTGGTGACAGAATAAATTAATGCTGCTATGCAACTGTGGAGTTTGGTCCCACTGAGCTGTGGACAGAGCTGGTGCAAGCAAGTTTCGCTCCCTAGGCAAAACTTCCACCTTGCGCCCCCCACCCAGCTAAACCCCTGCCCCCCACAGCAGCTAACTCAGCCCCCCACCTGGGGAGCCCCCCACCACAGCAGCTACCCCTTCCCCCCCTTCCCCCAACTAACCCCACCAGGAGACTCACCCTGCCTCACAAGCAGCTAACTCTGCTGGGAACTTCCCTAGCCCCCCCGCACGGCAGTAACCCTGCCTGGGAGACTCCCCCATGAAGCTAACCTGCCTGGGTAGCCTGCACAGCTCACCTCAGCTTCCGCCTCATCCACTGAGCCGCCGGCTGCGATCTAATTCTCCCCTGCCCAGGCTGCGATGCTGATTGAGAACTTAGAGCGCTTGTGCTCAGCGGAGAGCAGATGGAGGTGACATGAGCACGACTTTCCCCTGTGCGCCCCCCCCCCCCATTACTGCAGGTAGCCCTCCCTGCGCACCCCCCCTCCAGCTCACCTCCACTCCACCTCCTCACCTGAGGGGACTTTTAGGCATCCCCAACCACTAGGCGCCCTAGGTGGCCACCTAGTTTGCCTAAATGGTTGCACCGGCTCTGGCTGAAAGAATTGGGTGGAGGCCTGTGTCACCTCCCATAGAGCCCCCATAAAATCTAGACTGAGCCCTGCCCGGTACCTCTGGAGACTCCTGCTGTAATGGGGCTCCATTCACCATATAGGTACCTCCTGCTGCTCATCTTTGGGATTGACTCTGCAGGTTGATACACCTGCTGGTGTGTCACCCACCATTAATTCTGCTCCCAGACCCACCTCACTCCAAGGATCACGGCATCCTGTTCATGACACAGCCCTCCAGCCATGTCACAATCTGGGTTCCCCCCTTCCAGAATCAAGTGTTGCAGTCCAACTGTTCCACCACTTCCCCAGTGGGGACTGCAGCCAATTGTCTAGCTACTTCTCAGCAGCCCCAGTACCCTGTTTGCCCTTGCCCCAGACCCTCAGCCTGCAACTCCCAGCCACCAGCCAGAAGCTCTTCCCTAGCTCCCCTGGTTCCTGATCATAGAATCATAGAATATTAGGATTGGAAGGGACCTCAGGAGGTCATCTAGTCCAACCCCCTGCTCAAAGTAGACCAGTCCCCAGATTTTTACCCCAGTTCCCCAAATGGCCCCCTCAAGGATTGATAGCAGCATTGCGCTGTCTGTGCTGGCTTCCCTCCATTTGCAAGGCAGCCAGTCCTCCCTTCTTGAACTCCAGGGAGTAACTGACCCTGCTCTTCCTTGCAGCTCTTCTTATATGGGTTTGCCTGGCCCTGAATGGTTGCTCCTCTCAGCCCCTCTCTAATTGGCTGCCTCTTGCACAGTCTCCCTAGGGCTCTATTAACCCCTTCGAGACCAATGTGGGGCCAATGCCCCATCACACTCTCACTCAAACACAGACCCTCTCTTGTTTCCACCATGGAAGCAGTTACCTTAAACGTTTGCTGTCCTTGTTTAGAGCAGACACATCTGTGCTTGAGGCTGAGCCAAGGACTCTCTGTTCCAAGTCAGGGAGGGGACCGTGAGTTAATATTGTGTCTTTCACACTCTGAAGAATAATTACAATTATTTCAGGCGACATTTCAGCTCCTTGGCTCACTTACCTTTGCCCCGCTTCTATTCCTTGCCTCTCTTGGTCCCCTTTTGTTACATTCATGGTCACTTCACCTGAATGCTCCTGCCCCAGAGAGGAAACTCAAGGGTAATGAAGGAATCTTATTGTTGGGCAGGTACAAAAGCCGTGATGCATATATTTCTGTGACTTCAGTGATATTCACAACACCTCTCCTCGTCAGTAGCATTTATACATTAGGGAGATTAATTTTTTTCACTGGCTATTCAGGTTAAAACAAGATAACAACAAAGTAATACGGCAATGAGAGAGGTGGACACCTGTGAAACTCTAATCCAAAGCTAGAAAATAACCTACATTAAAAATAAATTTAACCTAGAGGACTGATAATAAAGATAGAAAAAGTGACCCAGATAAAAGTTGGGAGACACCATGCAGGATGAGACGACAGGTAGGAGTCCAGATGAGCTAAACAAGCCCTGTATGTTTCCACTGTGTGGTAAGATGTACAGGTGGCATCTACAAAAGTACTTAGGTGAGTAAACCCCAGACTTAAGTGCATTAATCTTGGGTGTAGGCACCTGAGTCCCAGTTTTGGCTCCTCACAGAACTCCCACCAAACCCTGTAGTTGGCTTAACTCACTTGGTGTCTAAATGTTCAGGATGAAAATTCCCTTTGAGCCAGTGTTTCTACCCTGGGCATTCATGCTGCTGCCTCCCGCAAGGGGTCCACACACTTGTCTTGTGCCTAAGCCCAGAGGAAGACAAGCGTTTAGCTGCCTACGTTGCATGCATGGCCCAGTCTGGTAGGTGTGCTCGGAGGCTGTCTCCTGGATCAGGGCCCGTTTGGATGCTGGTAGGAGATAGCACACAGCTTATAGCCCGGTGATTAGAGCACTCACCTAGGATGTAGGAGGGTCAGGTTCACTTCCCTCTTCCAGAAAGGGAGAGAGGCTTTGACCAGGGATCATGAGAGGACAGTTCTATGAGCTATGGCATATTCTGGGGGTTGGGGGACTCCTTCAGTAAATCCTCTTGAGGCTGTTCCATGGTGGCTAAATAATGAGTGCAATTGGAGCAGGGGTTGATTGGGGGAGTAGTCTCCTGAGAGGAGGGAGGCCCCTTTGAAATCTTATCTGCGTCGCTGGGAGCGAGAGGGAAGTTAGCCTGGGACTGCCACACCCTAGGTGAGAGCTGTGACCACTGGGCTAAAAGTTACAAGGTGGGCTCCATCTCCACCTGGCTCCTGTGGAGTGTATTATTAGGTGCCTATTTTTCCCCATTCAGGGTAGATGGAGCTTAGGTGCTTCACTCAGCTTTGTGGATTTCACCTGTGATTTTTCTAGGCACCTAAAAGTCAGGCGCCATGACACTGAGCATTGCACCGCCTAAGTCCCTTCCTGAATCTCACCCCCCTCTTCATATGTCCAGGTACATTTGCTGGTTGACACTGACTGAAAATTTAATTACAGAGGGACTCCTTTTTCGGATCGCTAAGGGGGATCTTAAACATGATATAGCTCTGATCTCTGCTCCACTCCCCTGTTAACTATCAACAGCCCTTTGTATGAACATTTCCAGACTGCAAGGGTGAGTTGCTCATCACATTATGGGGCAACAGTCCTGCGCTCAGTGACATCAGTGGGAGTTTAATCACTGACTTCTATAGGGGTAGGACTTGGCCAAGTGTCATCAGAGGAACTAGTACAAGTTTCACATACTCCACTTACCTTGTATTGAGCCTCTTTCCCAGTTGATGGTGGAGCAAATAAATTATGTTGTGTACTAGCCAAAGGGAGAAGGCTCAGATTATCCTGGTCATCTTTTATTTCTCTGACGATATCTTCAATATCATCAGGAATCGAGTTTGATAAAGCTTGGCAACACTTGCTCAAAGACAGAAATTTCTTCTGGTTGCTAGTGGTTGGCCTGACTTCTGGCAATGAGGCTTCACTCTCATATTCCTGCTTCTCCGATGGATGAGCAGATGCCACGTCCTCTCTCCCTGCTGCGTCTGGGGGTGATTGGCTCTCAAAAATCAAAGAGGATTCTACTTTTAAAATTTTTTCAAAAGCTGCCTCTTCCTCCTCCTTTTGCTGCTTCACCTTTGCCTCAATATCATGGGTTACTAGTCGCATGATAAGGTCCTGCTGGTTCTCTACATCTTTTAAAAGCTCCACTTTAGCTATGTCGGGTTTTAACATGTCCCAGAATGAATTTCTGCTGACAGGCTGAAATTGAAGAGAGAGCTTTTGAAGAGAGCTTAATTTCGGAGTCAGTTTTCTTATGATTTTTTCTACGGTTCACTAGTTAGAGGGGAAATAAACGGAAGTGCTTTTAGATTTGCATTAGGATACATTGTTTTCACTTCAGTTGAGAACTCAGAAAAATCCTGATTTTTCTATTAAAAATATTAGTTAAAAAAAAACAACCATGGGAATATGAAAAATATTGTGATATAGCATGGCCAGAGGGCAGCAGGAGAGTGATAGATGGGAGATATGTTAGCTCCAGGATGATGAGAGCCTTATTCCCTGTAGAGGGAAGAGAGGCTACTACAGATTAGTTAGAACACCTGAAGCCAATTAACCCAATAAGTACACCTGAAGCCAGTCACCTGATTACGCTCCCCCCCCGCCCCCCGCTTCAATCAGACAGTTGGAGGAGTTGAAGCAGAGTGGTGATGGTGTTGGAGCAGAGAGCAGTTTGGAGAAGTTGAAGAAGAGTGGTGATGGTGTTGGAGCAGAGAGCAGTTTGAAAGAGAACAGTTGGAGGGAAGCAGAGGAGAGTTTGGAAAAATGCTGTGGCGGGTCAGAAGACCAAGACCCTAAGTAAAGGGAAACCCAGCTTATATAGAGCAGAGGGACTCCACAGGCACAAGGGGTTGGGAGAAACTTGGCCCAAGCAGAGAGAGGGCAGGAAGTCCCCCCAAGCTGAAGGGCCAGAGAGGGAAGTAACTCAGGGGAAGGAATCGCTAGTTCAAGTGGTTTACCGCTATCCCTAGGGCCCCTGGGCTGGGACCCAGAGTAGAGGGCGGGCCCAGGTCCCTTCCTCTCCACTCCCCTTCTCTGGGATACTAGTGGGACAGTTAATACCCCAGATCAGGGGCAAGAAACAGCACCCTGAACCCCCCCACAAGAAGAGAAAGTGTGGGACCCATCATAATAGTGCCAGCAATTTGCCACAAAATGTAAAAAATTAAATGCATGTGCACTTGCTATTTTATGTGCATTTGTCATGGACTTTTAAGGCCCATCATTTAAGGGACCATCATGATTATCTAGCCTGATCTCCTGCTCATCTCAGGCCACAAAACCTCACCCACCCACTCCTGAAATAGACCCCAAACTTCTGGCTGAGTTACTGAAGTTCTCAAATCGTGGTTTAATGATTTCAAGTAACAGGGAATCCATGATTTATAGTAATTTAAAGTGAGCCATGCTCCATGCTACAGATGAAGGTAAAAAAAACCAGGGTCTCTACCAGTCTGTCCTGGAGGAAAATTCCTTCCCAGATATGGTGATCAGTTAGACCCTGAGCATGTGGGCAAGACCCAGTAGGCAGACACCTGGAAAGAACTTGCTGTAGTAATTCAGAACCCTCCCCATCTAGTATCTCATCACCAGCCATTGGAGATATTTGCTGCTAGCAGTTGCAAATCGGCTACCTGCCATTGTAGGCAGTCTCATCACACCATTCCCTCCATAAACTTATCAAGCTTGGTCTTGACATTGTTAATTTGGGTGCATTTGTCAAAAGAACGGGATTGACACTGAACCTCTATCCAGTCAGAGAGAGTTGAATCAAACTGAAAGCAGATTGGGGCTAGAAACTGACCAACTTAGGGCATGGCTACACTTGCAGATGTAGTGCGCTTTGAGTTAAACCAGTCTTCGAAGAGCGAAGTAGGGAAAGTGCTACAGTCTGTCCACACTGACAGCTGCAAGCGCACTGGTGTGGCCACATTTGCGGCACTTGCAGTGGCGTTGGGAGTGGTGCATTATGGGCAGCTATCCCAACTTCTTCCCATTCTGGTGCTGTGGCTTTTGGGAAGGGAGTGCGGGGTGCAAGGCATTCTGGGTCCTCTCCCAATGCCCTGTGTTGCATCGTTTCACATCCCAGCAATCCCTGTGCTTCCATCCACATTTGGCACCATCTTTCAACGTTTTTTGTACTGCGTGCTCTGTCTTCCCTTTCAGTCTGCGGAAATGGAGCCTGAACTGCTAAGGAATATGCTGATGAGTCTCGCCAGCACGTCATGTTTAGCAGTTGAGTTACTCCTTAAGATCCAAACTGAGAGTGAGGACTCTGACGATGATATTGACTCGAGTAATGCATACGACACAAGATTGCTTGTGGCATTCACAGACATGCTCAGCACCGTGGAACGCCGCTTTTGGGCTCGGGAAACAAGCACTGAATGGTGGGATCACATTGTCATGCAAGTCTGGGATGATGAACGGTGGCTGCAGAACTTTTGGATGAGAAAAGCCACTTTCATGGGACTGTGTCATGAGCTCACCCCCCACTCTGCGGTGAAAGGACACGAAATTGAGAGCTACCCTGATGGTGGAGAAGCAGGTGGCAATTGCAATCTGGAAGCTGGCAACTCCAGACAGCTACTGATCGGTTGCTAACCAGTTGGAGTGGGAACATTGACCACTGGAATCGTGTTGATGCAAGTTTGCAGGGCCATTAATTGCATCCTGCTCAGAAGAACCATGACTCTAGGTAACATGCATGACGTTGTGGCTGGCTTTGCATAAATGGGTTTCCCTAACTGCGGAGGGGCGATAGATGTGATGCATATTCCAATTCTGGCACCAGCCCACCTAGCCTCCGAGTAAGTTAATCGGAAGGGGTATTTCTCTATGGTTCTCCAAGCGCTTGTGGATCACCATGGCTGTTTCATTGACATTAACGCAGGCTGGCCTGGAAAGGTGCATGACACACACATCTCTCAGAACACTGGCCTGTTGAGGAAACTGCAAGCTGGTACTTTTTTCCCAGACCAGAAGATCATCATAGGGAAATTTGAAATGTTCATTGTGATCCTTGGAGACCCTGCTTACCCTTTAATGTCATGGCTCATGAAACCCTACACAGGGAGCCTTGACAGCAGCAAGGAGCAGTTCAACAACAAGCTGAGCTGGTGCAGAATGTGCTTTTGGCTGTTTAAAGGGCCGCTGGTGCTGTCTGTATGGGAAGCTGGACCTGGCCGATGACAGCATCCCCATGATTATATCCACGTGCTGTACCCTCCATAACATTTGTGAAGGGAAGGGTGAAAGATTCATTTGGGCATGGAACTCGGAGGTTCGGCATGTGGAGACTGAATGTGAACAGTCAGAAAATAAGGCTATTAGAGGGCCCCAGCATGGGGCTGCAAGCATTAGGGAGCAATTTGAGGCTGAAAGCCACCAGTAATGTTTGGTGCCCTGCACAGGAGTGAAGTGCAGTGGGTCCAATGCTAGTAGGAATCTGTGTTTACTACGCTGACTTGCAGTGCCTGTTGCTTTCCTGGGCTAAGGCATCTTTTACTTTATGCAATAATAAAGAATGTTTTCAAAGCCAAAAAATCCATTCATTGAAAAGAAAATTCATTTATTGAAAGAAACACAACTGTTTGGGAAACAGAAAGGGCAAGGGGGTGGGGTGGGGAACGGTACACTCACAGATTTGTGTATGTCCTGTTATCATACTCAGCCTTCCTGTCTGGAGTGCTGTGCAATGAATGCTGCACTTCAGGATGGCTATAATGCATGGTAATGGGGGTTGAGTGCAGTGGGTAAGGGTAATTTTCAGAGCTGGGTGGTGAAGCTACAGGTGTTGGAGGCAACTGGTGGCAATAAGAACCTGGATGTTGAGGAAAGTGGGTTGGAGGTGACATGGGGGCACAAGGGAAAGAGTTTTGGGACAAGGGCTGCAGGGGGAGCGGGGGTGGTAGTGCTCTGCCTGCATGGCTACAAGTACCTGGATCAAGTCCGCTTGGTGCTCCATGATGCTTATCAGCCGATCCATGATTTGCTGCTGGAGCTCCATGCTTTTGTGACAGCTCTCCTCATTCTGCTGGTGGATTGTCCTCTCACTCTCCCTCCACTTCTGCGCTTTTATATTCTCATTAAGTGACTGCTGCATTACTTCATGCAGCATGTTGTTTTTGCTTCTACGTGGCCTCTTCCTAATTCTTTGCAGTCTTTTGGCTGGTGATAACATGGACTGCTGAGGTCTCAAGGTTGCATCTGTAAAAGCGAAATGAAACACTTAACAGAGGCAGCATTGTTCACACCAGACAGAGCAATGATTCCCTCATACTTAAGGGCAAGCACAGGCTACACAATAGCATAATTTGCCCATCCATAAGCAAGCGCATATAACCTATGGGAGCCCCAAAATGGTGAGTAAGCACAGGGTCAAGGGGGACTGATTGTTTCACGGCTGTACTGTCCTCTGGGTTTCTGTGCCTTGGGGGGAGCCAACAGCTGCAGAGGGCCCCTATACTCAACACTGTCCCCACATTTTCCACAGCAGTTCATCCTGGAATATGTCTTGCTGCTGAGGGTGATCTGGGAAGCAAGGGAGGGTTTTCTATTACAATGCAACTTCCACCCTGGCCCATATGCAGCTTGCCTGTGTGCAGCATGGATACAGCCCTAACCCTTCTCGCCCCAAGAGCCCGCATCGAATAACTTCCTTCCCAAACTAAAAGCCGCTTACCGGGCATTTCCTCTGGTGTTTGTCCTTCCCCAAGCACCAGTTGCCATGACTGGGTACCTTCTTCCTGGCTTGAAAACAGCTCCTGGCTGCATGCATCTAGGAGTGTCTTCCTTCTCCTCAGCACCCTCGCTTCCACTTTCCTCCTCCTGCCTTGTTGAACTGGGTTCTGAAGTGTGCATGGTGGTGGGGTTGCCCCCAAGTATTGCGTCCAGCTCTTTGTAGAAACGGCAGGTCACAGGGGCATCACCAGAGTGGCTGTTTGCCCCGCTGGTCTTGTGGTAGGCATTACGCAGCTCTTTCACTTTAACCCTGTACTGCAGTGAATCCTGGTCATGGCCCCTTTCCATCATGTCCCTTGATATCTGCCCAAAGATATCATAATTCCTATGACTGGAGTGCAGCTGGGACTGGACAGCTTCCTGCCCCACAAACACTGATGAGGTCCAGCACCTCGCCATTGCTCCATACTGGGGATTGCCTGGTGCGTGGAGGCATGGTTACCTGGAAAGATTCATTGAGAGCACTCCATGCCTGGCTGAGCAAACATGAAGGGGATTTTCAAAATTACCAGAGAATTTAAAAGGTGGGTCTGACGGTTGGTCACCTGAGGGCAGGGCAGTAGAGTTCAAAGTGATGACCAGAGTGGTTAGAACAGGCATTGTGGGACACTTCTGGAGGCCGATCAGAGCGCATTAACAGACCAGGGAGTCCACACTGGTGCCGCGGTGCTCCAGTGGGGGCACATCAAACCTTATTCCACTCGCCGAGGTAGGTTACCAGAGCGCTCTAGCTGCGAAGTCCGGACGCTCTACATGCCTTGCCAGTGTGGATGCATCATGAATTAGAGTGCATGGAGCTGCTTTAATGCACTCTAACTTGCAAGTGTAGCCATGCCCTTAGTCTTTGTTCCCGAACCAGTCAAGTGAAAGGACCAAAACAACGGATAGATGCCAGGCAATGGGGGCACCATGGTAGGAGCTGGAGAGCTCAGATAGTATTGCTAATCTGTAACACTAGCTAGAGACCAATGTAATGCTAATATGACTAACAATAGCAAAGTAGAAACACACGGCAAAGGAGCAGCTGATTGTGGAGCCAGTTGGCTCTGGCAGCAAGAAAGGAAATAAGGGCACCTGGGGCAGTAGGTTCTTTTATAGCCTTCTGCCCCATGTCCGGGTGCCCACGGTGGATGGCCTGTAGCTCCAATGTGTATGACTTTTTCTCTGTGGTTTGGAGCTCATGGTGCCAAGGGTGTACATGTCTCAAGAGTGGGGATCTGGCCAGGCAGAGGGACGAAGTCTGCTTTGGACAAGGGAGGGCCAGGACAGAAACTAAACGTTAAATGAACTGAATCATGGAAAACCCCAAGACAACCCAACGTGACACTCTAGAATGGAAAACAGAGTCCCACTTTCTCTTCTGAAGGACTTACTCTGCTGGCTGAGGGGCTGCCACAGCAAAGGCTACAAGAAAGAGGAGGAAAGGAGACACTCCTAGGATGAAATCTTGGTTTTGTTGAAGTCAATGGGAGGTTATGAGCCACTATCTCTCCTTCTGGAGAGGGAACCAAATCCAGGAAGTTGCAGTACTTCCAAAATGTGGGTGAAAATCAGTAAAAAACAAATAATGGCTTTTGTAAAACCCAGGATTTTTTCAGTAAAAATCCATAAAAACTGGAAATGAAGGGTCTCACTGATGCAGCAAAGCTCTTAAACTCTTAGTCCCATTGACTTCAGTGGGATTCACATGCTTAAAGTTAAGTGTGTGTGTGTAAATGCTTTTGAGGTCATGGCCCTGGGGAGGGTAGGATGAACAATTTTTTACTCAATTTAATATGACAATTCCTATGTCACAACCTGCTCCAGTCCTCCTCTCGGGACAGATCCTAGTCAGTTGGGATGGGATCCCACTGCCAAATCCCATGTGCTGCTGAGTCTCCTGGGTCTGGCAGGTGATTGGTCATGATTCTTAGCTCTGGGTCTCTCAGGTGCATTCCCAGGTGCAGACCCTGGGTCTGACACTCTTCTTTGGAATGAGACCCTGCAGTCTGACTGCCCAGGCTCCCTCCTTCCTTCACTCTCTCCAGCTGAGTCTTCTGGTTCTGGTGATGAAAAAGCCCCTTGACTTAGAAAGCACCAGTCTCTGACATGCTGAGGCAGGTGGTCAAGTGGAGAAACTGAAGTTCTCCCAGATGTGTGCTGAGCATGGGGGATTCCAGCTTCCCCTTCTCCCCAGACAGATTTCCGTGAAAAGAATCCATTCAAAGTCAGTGGCCCTATTCACAGCTAGCCCTGTGTCCCAGCAGGGGACAGGCATCATGGCTGAGGGCTTATTGTTAACTTTCTAGGATATGTTTCCACTATTACATTCTGTACCTCAGGGGAACACCCAGCACCCCCGTGTTCATCCTTATAATATAACTGTGTGGTATCTAATGCAAAATTTGTCAAGTCAGGTGGCTTCAGAAGGCTTATGATCTACTGAGCATTGTTATAGTAATGTTATAGGTTGTAATTTCATATATATAGTTATGAGGCTGAGAATGTGTCCTCATGGCTTAAAGCAAGCCCAGGCAAAAACTCTCCAAGAGCAGAGGGGCAGTTCACATCTCATCAGGGCATGTATGGGACAAACCCAGCCCAGCCTCACAGGAACAAAAGACACTGGCCTAGGCAACAGCAAAGGATCTGTTGGACTCTTGAGTGAGTTACTCCCTTTCCGTTGGTCAGTTTGGGACTGCGATGAGGTAATGCTCACTTGACTCTGAAGGGGGGGGCAAAACCAAGAGGGAAGAAAGAATATGATAAAAGGGAGAGACATTTGCCTTTCTCTTCCTCTCTCTTCCACCTCCATCTACAGACATCACCACTAAGCAACTAAAGCACTGATCAAAGGAAAGATCCTGTTGAAGGGCAACCAACCAGCCTGTGGTGATAAGAATCTAAGTTTGTAAGGGCACTGAAAGTGTTAAGATCAGTTTAGAATGTGTTTTGCTTTTATTTCATTTGACCAAATCCGACTTGTTATGCTTTGACTTATAATCACTTAAAATCTATCTTTCATAATTAATAAATATGTTTGTTTATTCTACCTGAAGCAGTGCATTTGGTTTGAAGTGTGTCGGAGACTCCCCTTGGGATAACAATCCTGGTACATATCAATTTCTTTGTTAAATTGTCGAAGTCATATAAGCTTGCAGTGTCCAGTGGGCATAACTGGACACTGCAAGATGGAGGTTCCTAGGGTTGTGTCTGGGACCGGCGATATTGGCTAGTGTCATTTGGTTGCACAATCCAAGGAGCAGCTTACATGCCAGAGACTGTGCGTGAACAGCTCAGGAGTGGGGTTTCTCAGAGAAGAGCAGGGTAAGGCTGACTCCCAGAGCCAAGGATCAGAGCGACCTAGCAGATTACTGGTCCAGATAAAACCAGAGGGGAATGTCACACCCAACCCTTTTGCATAAGCCTCCACTACCCAGAATAGACCGGTTGTTAACAACCTGGGATGCCTTAACCCAAGATGGAAGTTACAATGCAAAGGGACAGTTACAGGGAACGTTACAATCAAGGCATTCACAAAACAAAATGGAGTTTACAAGTTGACACAGACATATCCCCCAGACTACCAATCTCACTCTGTTTACTCACCTCCTTTGGTTTTACATCCAGCCGTCCTGACACATCCAGAGAGGGACGTCTTTCTCTTTTTCTCTTTTCTTCAGCTCCACTAGTTTCAGCTGCAGGACTCTTCCCAGCCACTGATACTCTTCTCAGGTCTTCTATACTCAGTCCAGTGTAAGCGAAGCATGCTTTTTTCAGCTCCTCAAGAGGCTCTGTTTTTATGGAAATAACTGCTAAATGTTCTGACACGATGTCCGGATCTATTTGTAATGCTTTATTTCCAATATAAGGGATTATTTTAATGGGTAGCCTGGTTTCTGTTGGTTGCTCATTTGCATTTTCATCTCTGATTGAACATTCTGGTGCAGGCACTGTATGAAGGGAAACTTGTGCATGGATTCTGTCAACAATTCTGTCAAGTGCTATAGCGCTCTGGCTGACCATCGGTGGATTGTCTTTAAAAGCAAGTGCTAGATGGCAATTAGAGATTTCATTAATTATTATACTAGCTACTTGTTGAGGAAAATTTGTTCTGGAACTTGTTACATTATCATAAAAGTCTTGCTGAGATCCAGATTTTTGCAGGACATTATTGTAAATAGCATGAGCCACTTGATTAAGAGTCTCGTTGTGTTCTGGATTTGCCATATCACCTGCTGCTTCCACAAGACTGATTTTATTTTTGGACATTAGGTTTTCCATGGACTGTTTCAGCTTCCCAGCAACTTCATTCACTTCAGTCTTTGATAAACTTCTTTTTTCTGGGCTTCTGCTGTGAGTTGACTTTAAGATTTTAGACAAGAATCTACTTAATATTTCTTCCACAAACATCACTGGTAACACAGGGATATGTGATGCCGAGGGATGTTTTGGCACCTCTATATTGGTAAGAATCTTTTTAATAATACTGACAGCCTCCAGCATTAAAGGTGAACTGGGTGGTGACTCTTCCTCCAAAACAGGTTGAAATTCATGTTTAGAAGTATCACTTACCATTAAAGAAGCTATTCTATTAGCTAAAACATCATTCTTGTTTGTTAGATCTTTGTGAATAGAAACATCAGAGTCAGATTGTTTCAAAATGTGCGTATAAACAGAATTGACCTCTCCAGTAGCTTTGCTGTCTTCTTCTTGTAAAAAGTCTGGTTCATTGATATTTTCACTAGTATTCATCTGATTTTTTGAAAGGAGCACTTGCAGTGAATTCATAATTTTGGAAGTTACATCCTTCACTGAAGAAATATTTTGTGCATCCAAGTCCACAATGGAAAAAATGGATAAAAGTTTATGTAAAAGTTTAGCTGAAAGTTTTTCTATGATGAGAGAAGATAATTCACTAATATCTGATGTTATATGGCTTGTGTGATCCGAGGGTTTGGTGAGGTCTCTAAGCATATCTTCAACAACATTGTCTGCTTCAGCACATTGGTGAGGTGTTAATTCTCCAGAAAAAAAGTTCTGCAATTGATTCCTTGAGATCTCTCTTAATACCAAGTCAGCTATTGCTTCAGAAAGAATTGTGCACCCACTTTTTAAGCACTTCTGTATTGTTAACTGGGATCCAAACTGTGGCAAAAGCTTATTGTACACGGATTCTACAACTGTTTGAACAATGGCATCGCCATCTTGATGTAAACGTTTAACATACTGAATAATCAAATTCTGATCTTTAGAGATTTCTGTCATAACCTTACTAACTAGCTTCATGTGAATAAAGTCAAATTCTGCAACTTGATTTTCCTTTTCTGCAGAGGAAGACATGTTGGAGTGTTCAGGGAGAATTTTAGATAATAGTTTGGTAATTATATCTTCTAAAAATCCATGTGGTACCCTAATAGTATTTGTCGTGGAAGTTTGGCATTGTGTGCTGAGTTTGTTAGCCTTCTGTAAAACCTCTTCAGCAATTAACCCAGATTCTAGAGGCTTAAATATAGTAGATGATGATGCTTTTGCCAATGGTCCCTGAAACTGGTAATCAATAACTTCTCTCCTTATAGAAGTAGCTAATGTTTCTACTGAAGCACTGTGATCATTTTTAATGTCTGTATAATCTGAGGCTTCAGAACCACATTCTTTCAAAATGTCACATAAACTGGAGTGAATAATTTTGGTAGCCAATGTGCTAACCTGTGGTGGAGGGCTCGGACTGTCCAACAGTGGCAGCTCCTTGACTTGAGACTTTGAACACTCGTTTAACATTGAATCAATTAAACTTGTCATCACATGAGAAGCATCAGTGTCAGCTGTCTTTCTGTCATGGGTGTCTATGTTTTGAGAAGAAGTGATTAATTTGCTTATTAGTTCACTACACATTTCTTTCAAAAAACCAGCAGAATTAATACTATCCTGTGACTGTGTTGCCTGATTCTCAGTTTCACAGGATGGCAGAAACTCACCATGTTCTTCAAGCACTGACCTATGCACTGCTTCCCTTTTGGGAGATTTCTTTATGCCTATTTTACAGAAAGACTTTCTTGCAAATTGTCTTCCAATTGGGGGTAGAGTCATCCTGGAGCTAAGTGTTCTTATTGTTTCTAGTGCTGGTCTAGAAGATCTTGGTTTGGGAGCTGTGGTGTAGAAAATAGACTTTTTGATTCTCTCTGATGTAGTGGGAGCATCCCTTGCAGAGAACTGGTTACACTGGAGAGTTGGAAGACTATGTGGAATTTCCTTTTCCATTTCTGTTTTTTCCTCTGAATTAATCACCATGTCAGGAACACTGGTAGGTGGAAAGTTTTCTCTTAAGTCAACTTCTAATTTTTTAGCAGACATTTTCATTCCTTCTGACATTGTAACACCCTGACCAGGAATTTTATTATTTCCAAATGCTCGTCGAGGTTTTTCCATATGAAGATTTCCAAACTTCGATTCTGAAGTAATTTCCATCTGATTTTGACTGCATTGCTCTAATATGGCACCAGTTATCTCACTTACCATGATGTTTTCTTTGGTGATGTCACTAAATGGAGATATTTCTCTTTGGCTAATTTCTTTTTCAGGTTTCCACTTGATAATTTCCAGAATTTTGGTAACAGCAATTTTAGCGTAAATGCTCAGTTCTGAATGGAGTCTTTGGACTTGGCAAATTGCATTCTGTATGCTTTCCCTGGTAATCACACTGCTAATCCTTGGTATGTCGGAAAAACTATGAAAGGGTTCTAATGTGGGCAGAATTCTTTTATTTGTAGTTCGTGGCACTTTATGTTCAAATGATAATTCTATTTCATTTGCTACTTGAGTTGAAAGAGGCCTTAGGAATGGTTTCTGTTGTGCACTAGACCTATTTTCAACAGGGAGTCTCATTATTTCAGAAAATTTACATTTAAAGTCATGTTTAAATTGAAAGGCTACAAATGACTCCAGTGTGAATACAACACTTTCAACCATCTCTTTGGCTATTTTATCTATAGAAGCCAAAGAAAAGTGTGGGTCATAAACAGGTAATTCAGATTGCGTGACTCTATTTTTTTCTGAGTTGGAAACTCTGCTAGCTGAAACGCATGCAGTGGATATGCAGGACACCAAACACCTGTGGAAGTTATCAAACACAGTTGCTACAATCTCTCTAGCAACTAATCCAATTTCTTTCTGGAAATCTTTATGAAAAGTCCCTGGAGATTCGGTTCTTTTAAATTTACTACAGAACAATCTTTCACTAAGCTCAGTTGGAGCCTTCTTTAAAATGCAAACAGAATGATCCAGATCTTTTACCCTTATAAAAATGTCCTTGACTACATTCTCAGCCACCTGCAGCATCTTCAAGTTGTCAATGCCATTTGCTTCTGTTCCTCTTTGCTGCTCAAATAACTTCCTGAAAATCCCTTCTGTAGGAAGACTTTGGTTTAAGGCTGAAGACATATCCCCACCAATCAGACATTTTTTTGGGTTGGTATCTTTTGTTGTCGATTCAAGTTTAAAATAAGTTTGGCTAAACGGAAACTTCTCTGTTTTGAAGTTCTTTCTGGGAAACTCAGCTATAGCTCCCATGCTCACGACCTTCCTGTGCAGGCTAGAAATATTTTCAGTCTGAGACTGAGGTGTTGTTGTTGGTTTTCCCTTGTGAATATTTTCTTTGTGGAACTCACTTTCTCGAGACATCTGTGTGCTCCTTGTCAGAGGTGTGAACAGTGATTTTTGAGCCAGTAGTGGAATTGGTTTTCCTCCTGTCACGGTCTTGTGATCAGTTGATGAGCTGGTGGGTTTTATGCCTGTGTCTGTAAAGATGACCCTTCTGCTCTTGGAGGATGGAAGACTTCCAAACACATCAATGATCTCTTCCTTGCAGCTACTAGAGTTCTCATAAGAGAGTACTGACCCTACAGCTGTCATATGTGTTTTAGCTCTGATTCTTTCTTCGTATTTTGTTACAGCAGGGTATAAGATACTTGTTACTTCAGCCAGGAACCATGTCATTATGTTCTGAATTTTACTGTTCATGTCTTCAGTTCTGTTCTTCTGCAATACAAGCAAACGTGAAAGGACACATTAATGTGTTCATTTACTCCAGTTTTACCTTCTTCACATGGTATAAACTACTTACTGTATCTGATTAAAACATTTAGGATGGACAGTAACAGCTGTGACATCTATAAACATCTAGTTTAGAAAAGGGCTCACCAGTGGAAGACTAATTAGGGCCACATTGGTTCCTCTGGAGCTCTGAAGTTCTTTCCAAAGACCCCGGGGAAAATCCTGCCTCCCCTGGAGTCTATGGGACTTGTGCCATTGACTTCAACAGTGCTTGGATCTAACCCCATTAGCCCAAGGTGACTGAAGTTTGCCTGTTTGTCCCTACCACAGGTGTCAGGGAGGGCTAGGAGTATGACACACCTCTGAGCACATTCTGTGGGGTGAAGTCAGAGACTCCATCCCGTGCTGTGTGGGAGAGTGCAGCAAAGAGCAGCTGTTAACCCCTGGACAGTCCTGAGCATTCGTACAGTCTGATGGAGTCTCATTCTTAGCCAAGGGCCATTGCAACTTGCACTGAAGCAGCCTTGATGCCCAAGTTTTGGTCCTAGACTCTTGCTGTCTTGAGGATGAAACCTCTGAGACATTCTGGCCAGTTCATGCTGGAGCTTCTGGGAGTTTCAGAGGAAGCTTTTAGAGCCCTGCCGGGCCTCAGTAATCACAGTACATCACACAGCTAGGCCAGCTGTGGCCCTCTTTTGGGAACAGCACACCACAATCATATTTGCCCAGTGGCTAAACATGTCTGGGGGCACCTGACTGGGAGGCACCTGTTCTCCCTGCACAGCACACGCGTGACAAGGGCCCGTGCCTAGTGCTGGACTGTCTCCTTGTCCCACAGAAGTCACTTGTCAATCAGCATATTTCTCTTTGGGGCAGAGAATCAACTAATCTGCAGGCTGTTTTCTGTATGCCATAGTGACCATGGAAGGGTCTGTGTTTTCTCTGTACATGCTGCTCTCCGGTCCGCTGAGCTGCAGGAGGAGGCATCCAACAACACCAATAATACTGCCATACTGCCTACTTTTATATACTCAAAGGGCTGCCCCAACGTTGGCTAAATGTCCCTCCAGCCCCTCTTCCTCCTCCAGGAGGTAGGTGAAGTAATTATCCCCATTTTACCAATGGCAGAATTGGTAAGTGACTTGCCCAAAGCTTCTATCTAGTAGCCATGGCCCTGGACCATGGTGCCCACTAGGTAAATCACTCAAGGACTCTCTTACTTTTCCCAGTGGGCATGATGATGCCATTTCACATTTACATAGCATATGTTTCTCTGTAGATCTCCAAATGCTTTACAAATCTGGGTATGCCTTGATAGATTGGCTCACTCACAGAGAGATTAAGGCAGCATCTACACTGAATTCCCTCGATTGCTACCACAGGGAGAGCTGCTTCAGGGGCAGTGCAACAAAAACATAGCTTGACGCCTTATTTCTCTCAAGATGCCTCCCCAGTGTGTTGGCTCATGCCACTGGAATGATTAGCTCAGAACTTTGAATTAATGAAATCTGACCTGTCAGGGACCAGAGGCACAAAATCTAGAGTGCAGATGTACTGCACTATGTAACTTTGGAGAACATACTGTGATAAAGTTCCTCCTCTGCCTTGGTGGGTCCTGCGCTTTCTGGTAGATTTTCTCACCTTAGAGCTTCATGGCAATCCTCAGTTTGTCCTCTTTTGTTAGTGGCACAAACCTGCCATTCACTCAGCTAACCTCATCACTGGCCAGCATGGCGGAAAGGGAGAATAATCTCTGTAGTCTCTGTTGTCCCATCTAGTGAGTCAGGGACAGGCCAGATCCGTTTCCAAATTTGACCTTCCCCTCTGGTGTGTCTCACAGACCAAGTCAACTCCTCCTGTGTCAGACAGGGAGTTTGGGGGAAAGGGGGGAACCCGGGCCCACCCTCTACTCTGGGTTCCAGCCCAGGGTCCTGTGGATAGCAGATGTCTACAACATCTCCTGTAACAGCTGCGACAGCTACAACTCCCTGGGCTACTTCCCCATGGTCTCTCTGAGCACCTTCTTTATCCTCACTGCAGGACCTTTCTCCTGATACCAGATAGTGTTTGTACTCCTCAGTTGTTCAGCAGAACGTCCTCTCACTCTCAGCTCCTTGCGCACCCCTCACTGACTGAAGTGAGGTTCTTTTTAAACCAGGCGCCCTGATTAGCCTGCTTGTCTTAATTGATTCTAGGAGCTTCTTAATTGGCTCCAGGTGTCCTAATTAGCCTGCCTGCCTTAATTGGTTCCAGCAAGTTCCTGATTGTTCTGGAACCGCTCCTGTTATCTTACCCAGGGAAAAGGGACCTGCTTAATATGGGGCTACTGTATCTAGCTTCTATGACTCTTCTGTAGTATCAGACCCCTGTCCTGTGGACCCAATCGGCCCCCCCCCGCCCTTTCACTGTGAGCTGGCTGCACGATCTGCAGTGGGTTCTGTTCCAGACTGCATGGAGGAAACACCTGTACATGCTCATGCTCCACACTCTTCACTACCTCATCCTCGCGTCCCGGCCCGATACAAAGTGGCGGGACATCCTGCCACCTCTTGAGGGTGAGAAGCCCCAATGGGCCAGCTCGTACTCTGCACTGGTCCCAAGGCCCGCCAGGGATGTCAGTTGGTGGCTCTTTCATGGGGCCATGAGCAGGGTCGTGTACTTGGCGCGGATTACTTTTGTCCCCAACACCTGCCCCTTTTGCGGCATGAAAGAAACCCTGGCACACATTTAGAGTGTGCCAGGTTGCAGCCCCTATTCCGGCTCCTCTTGGATCTCTTATTGCATTTTTGGTTGCACTTTCCCCCTTACCTCTTTATCTATGCACTGCCCATCCGTGGCCCCTCAAAGTTTGCGGGATCTCCTTATCAACCTCCTCTTGGCCCTGGCCAAACTAGCCATCTATAAAACCAGTGAGAGGAGGTTGGCCGACGGGATTTCCTGCGACTGTGGAGCCTATTTCCGCTCCTCCGTCCGTTCATGCATCCAGACAGAGCTCCTCTGGGCGGTGTCCGCTGGCTCCCTTGACACCTTCGAGGAGCAGTGGGCGCTGTCCGGGGTTCTCTGCTTGGTATCCCCATCAGGTTCCCTTCGTTTAGCCCTATGATCTCACTCCCGATCCTGTTTTTTTCATTGATTATCCCACGTAATTATTTGGTATCACAGACCTGTGGATCCTCCCCTTAGGCTGGGGGGAGGTCCTTTAACAGTGGGCGGGCTTCACTCGCCCACTTCCTGGATACCAACAAGATGACTCTCCTGTAGCCATCTGGCCTGACCTTGTCACAATACTGTAAGTTCCTCAGCCAAGCAAGTTTTAGGGCCTTGCAAGTCAGCTTCCCACTGGAGAAGAAATCAGGGATCTAGAGTATGGGTATATTCTAACGGTAACTGGTTTATTTACATCAGACGCACCAGACATTGAACAGATGTAGTCACAAACAGCACACAGCCAATTTCGCTTTCAAAAATCTCAGCACAAGCACCAGTGCCTGATTCCCAGGAAGCAACTCTGCCACAATAATTGACTCTAGCCAGAGAGATTAAGGTAGAGAGAGAAATAGAGAGAGAGCACAAACTTTCTTCCCATTTGCAACATCTTCCCCCAGAAGAAGATGCATCGCAAAACTAACAACAATACAACTTTTCTTCAAAGATTGTACCCCACTCATAGGCTACAAAAAGAACTTATAAGAGTATGGATAACAGTGGCATCTGGTGACTTATACATAACAATACATTTCATATGTGCAGTATGACAACATGCATATGTTACTTTTAGTTTTATGTCTGGAGATCTGTATGTGCAATCAGTTCATACCTGAAAATATGCTCTTTTCTTGTTTGTGATATTATTAGCAATCTGATCAAAAGGCTGTTGAGAAACCATTGAAGAAAGTAAGATTTTCTTTCCATTAACTGAAGGGCGACTAGAGGCATTAGCTCCTGGAAAATAAATTACAAAATAAATTACTTCAGGTGTCTAACTGTTACATATAGAAAATGTGACGGCGTGGGGGAGCTAAAAAGAATTTATTGCCCTGAGTTTGGGATGAATACATTGCACATACATGGAAGAGCCATGAGTGAATTATACAGAATATTCCTAAATCAAGTGGCAGTAAAATGTTTATCCTGCACCACACTGCTTCATAGGTCATGCCATTTATTTTGTGCATTTCTGGTCCTTCTTTAAGTCTCGCTGTTGTTTGAAATATATTAGTTTCTATGCAAACAATCATCAGAGGGGTAGTCATGTTAGTCTGGATCTGTAAAAGCAGCAAAGAGTCCTGTGGCACCTTATAGACTAACAGACGTATTGGAGCATAAGCTTCCAAAGAAGTGGGTATTCATCCATGAAAGCTCATGCTCCAGTACGTCTGTTAGTCTATAAGGTGCCACAGGACTCTTTGCTGCTTATGCAAACAATGACATTAGTATGTGCACAGTTTAGCAACTTCTACAAGTGCCGTACAGTGTTACTTTTATATTAATTCAAAATGCTTCCCATAGTTACAGAAACACAAGAGTTTATGTGGTGGTTGTGATGTTGTATGCCATATGATTTTATGAAAATATGCTAATTACAGACTCATAGAATATCAGAGTTGGAAGGGACCTCAGGAGGTCATCTAGTCCAACCACCTGCTCAAAGCAGGACTAATCCCCAACTAAATCATCCCAGCCAGGGCTTCATCAAGCCTGACCTTAAAAACCTCTAATGAATGTGAATATAATGTAACTGGAATATGCTTCATGCAAAAGGTCTCTTGTAAGGTATCATTACAAAGCTTATAATCTACTGAGTGTGATCATCCTATTTGTATAAATGTATCATTCTTGTATCTGAAACTAGAAATATGAAATATAACTCTGAGGTCCTATTGTAATTATGCAAAGTGTGGGCCATTAATGGTGGTTTGGAATCTTAATGGCTCCCATCAACTAGGACAATTGGTTGTAAATGGCTCTGTTTACTTGCAAGCCTTCCTGTGAGTCAGGCTGGGAAGAATGAAGGCTTGGGGTCTCACAGGACATGTGACCATGTCACCTGGTACTGGGATCCATCTTAAATCTGGGGCTCTTCCATTTAAATGAAGGGGTGGGGACCGAGAGAGGCAAACAATTCCTGCTTTGTGCCAAAGCTATATAAGGGGGTGAAAGAGAACAAAGGAGGTGGCAGTCATGAGAAATCCCCTAGCTACCACCTGAGCTGGAACAAGGACTGTACCAGGGAAAGAATTGGGCCCAGACTAGAAAAGAGTCTAGTCTGTGAAAGAAGCTTATTGGGACATTTCTGAGGGTGAGATTTATCTGTAATCAGTTTCTTAATGTATTAGGCATGTTTTTATTTTATTTTGCTTGGTAACTTTGTTCTGTCTGTTATTACTTGAAACCACTTAAATCCTACTTTTTATATTTAATAAAATCACTTTAGCTTATAGATTAACCCAGAGTAATTAATTAATTCCTGGGGGAGCAAATAGCTGTGCATATCTCTCTATCAGTGTTATAGAGGGTGGACAATTTATGAGTTTATCCTGTATAAGCTTTATATAGAGTAAGATGGATTTATTTGGGGTTTGGATCCCATTGGGAACTGGGTGTCTGGGTGCTAGAGACAGGAGCACTTCTTAAGCTGTTTTCAGTTAAGTCTTCAACTTTTGGGGGACATGATTCAGACCTGGGTCTGTGTTTGCATCTGACTCAACAATACAGGTTACTGAAGTCCCAAGTTGGCAGAGAAAACGGGCTCAGAAGTAGTCTCAGAACATCAGGTGGCAGTCCCAAGGGGGTCTCTGTGACCAAACCTGTCACAGTGATGTAGTCGAGCAGGAATCTGTGCACAGATGATTGCTTTGAAACACTGGTAGTGATTTTAAGTGAGTTTTGAGTGTGGTGATGGAGAACAGACAAAGTGGTTACTGGTTTGTTATTTCTGTTTGTTTATTTTGGGTGAGGGAAATAAGCACAAGAAAACAGAAAAATGACTACCAGTGAGGCAGCTACAAAACTAGAACTGGCCAGACTGGAAGCAGAAGAGAAGGCAAAGGACCATGAGTTTCAACTGAGGCTCAAAGAAGCAGAGACAACCAGGGAGGAGATTGCACATAGAAGGGCTATGGAGGCAGAGGCAGCCAGCGAAGAAGCTGCTCAGAAAAGAACCATGGAAACCCAGAGGTAAGCCCAGGGCCAGTGCAACCATTTAGGCCAACTAGGCGGTTGCCTAGGGCGCCAAGATTTGGGGGCGCCAAAAAGTGGCGCCCCCCAAAATTTTTTTAAATGGTTGCAGCAGCTGCTGCTGGAGGGGCTGAGCTGCCGGCGGCAGCAGTTGCCTGCAGCCGGCAGCCCAAGGTGTCCCCCGGGTCAGTGCGCCGCGGCCA
>NC_133776.1:60889229-60924777 GCF_003597395.2 Chelonoidis abingdonii
TCAAACCTCAGCAAACCAAGTCCCGTTGGTTAAGTGCTGCTTCAGCTGTGTGCCCCACAATCTCTGTGAGAGTAAGGGGAACCTTTAGGCGGGTGGGAGCGAGGCAAAATCACCTGGCGCTGACTACGAGCAGCCAACACCAGGGCGATTAGACAAGAGCACACCAGGAACGGTGCGCATCAGAGCAGCCTTGAAAACGAGTTTCAGCACGGGCCAGGTAACAGTGTGACTGCTGTGTTGTTTCCCCCTTGAGAACCCTCCCCCTCAATTGACTCATTCCTGAACGCAACCCACCCTTACCCCTTACTTACAAGCTTCTGAAAAATAAGTCAGTAATCGTTTAAAAATCATTTATTCTTTTATTAAAAGTCATTTAGTAATTGTTAAAAAATCATGTTTCTTTCCTTAAAAGTCATTCCCTGTAAGCAACACACCTCTTCCTTTTTGGATGTATTCTTTATTAAAAAGTAAATCATAAACAGAGGCAGAAGAATTATCTAGGTACCCTGCATTGCTGTGGTTTGGGAGGAGGATTGGAAGGGAAAGGAAAAGCCATTAAGCACATTTCAACGTAAAACAGCCTTTTGGTTGGACTGTCATGGGGGTGGATGTGGTGGGATGCAGAAAAGCTTCCGCCCCACGCGTCTAGACACGTCGGGTGAGGAAGAATATGGAACAGTTGTGAGTACTGAGGATCGGTTAAGCATGGGTGCAGTGGCACTCTGTAACCCCCTGCTCTTCCTAAGATCCCACCATCGTCTGAGAATATCAGTTTGAGCACGCAGTAAGCTCCAGCGTTGCATCACGCCACCACGCTGATGCTCCTGCCTAACACTCTGAATTCCTGCTGCCACCTCTCAGCTCGAGCGTCTCTCTTCGACTGCCGTTCACTGGCACCTTTCGTAATTTGCTAGCACATTCTCCACTCATCTAGAGCTCTGTCATCTGCGGGTTACTCCAATGATTTCCTGAGAACATTTCATCTCGAGTTCTCTTCCTCCTCCGCCTTATCTGACTAGCCTTCGGGATGGGTAGGGAGGGCCGACAACTGTGCAGCTGCATGGGGGAGGGAAAAAGGGAGAGAAGTATGTAAAAAAGATACATTTACAGAACAATGCTGTACTCCTTCAACAGTGCATAACACTATCCACCTACAATAGCACATGGTGGATTTCACTAAAGGTCGCAATTTTGCATCGGTTTATATACTGAGTGCCTTGGGCTCTGGTGTTGCAGATCTCACAGAAACGCAGGCCAGGCATCATAATTCAGCTTCCATGCGTCCATGGTAAGGCGTTATGCCTTGATTCTCCAGCGTCAGATACACAGTGACCTATGATGCTTGTTTCCTGTCAAGAGGAACCAGCAGACCCTCAAACCCCCTCTTTCCCCTCCCCCCCACCCATGCTGCTAATCATGTAAGATCACAGGAATCATCCCCCTCCTTCTTCCCGCCCCCCGCACCGCGTGGCTGTACTGGGAAGATTCCTGCTCGGCCAAACGCAGAAAGCTCAGCACTATCCTTCCCGCCCCTCCCCCCGCTTTGCTACATGCAAGGAAGGATTAAGCGGCAGCCCAGTAGAAAAAATCGCTCATGTATCCCCATTAAATAAATTCCTGAATTTTCAACAGGTTACACTGAATTGATAATACTCTGCTGAGAATAACAGTGCAAATCAGAACGTTATGTCTTGAATTGCCAGCAATCACCAGGACTTTACGCACTGTGCTTTGTGAAAGCAATGACTTCCGAATTACTGCCTACATGCATGGCGTGGAAAGTGTCCTACAATGGGGGACCGGATAAGGCACCTTGCCCAAATCTCTGCAAAGCTTTTTGAAGTGCTCCAAGATCGATTCATGGAGATTTTCTTTGGAAGGATTTCGCTCCATCCCGACATGTTACGAACCTTTTCGTGTAATTACTGGCTGCGCAATGCATCACACCCTGCTGGCAAATCAATCATTAAAAAACCGCTTGTTTTTAAACCATGTTTGATATTACAAAGGTACACTCACAAGTCGCTTCCATGCTTCACTGTCTGGGCAGTGGCTGGGTGGGCTGGGAGGGAATTCTGGTCCAAAAAGCCTGGCTGTTGGGGCTAATGGAGTGCTGTGTCTCTCACAAGCTTCTTCCTCCTCATATTCCCCCTCCGCAGATCCTCAGCCCATGTTGATTATTAAAACCCCGACC
This sequence comes from Chelonoidis abingdonii, assembly GCF_003597395.2. NCBI lineage: Eukaryota > Metazoa > Chordata > Testudines > Testudinidae > Chelonoidis > Chelonoidis abingdonii. The sequence goes on from NC_133776.1 coordinate 60,891,424, forward strand.
TCTGAATCCATTGGCCGGGGCTTGGGGTACTGGTTGTGCAGCCCCTAAAATTGCATGCAGCTCAGCATAAGAAGCGGCATGTTTCGGTCCTGAGCCAGACTTCCATTTTGCTGTCTGGTTTTTGTATGACTGTCGAGCTCCTAATTTACCGCACTGCAACTGAGTCACTGCTGTGGCCTTTTCCGTCATAGGACTTTGAAATTCTTTCAAATATTTTTTCATTTCGTCTTGTGGAACGGAGTTCGTTAGCACTGATCCTCTCCCACCCATATAGCGATCAATCGAGTACTCTTGTGCGGGTCCAGCTGGTGCTCTTTTTTGATTCTCAGGGACTGCATTGTTACCTGTGCGATAGCTCTGGTGGTCACCTTCTGCTGATCAAGCTCCACGCTGGCCAAACAGGAAATTGAATTCAAAATTCACGGGTTTCCCTGTTATACCTGGCCAGTGCCTCGAGTCTGATTGCTGTCCAGCAGCGTCAGTGGTGCACTGTTGGGATACCTCCCATGAGGCCAATAACGTTGATTTCCGTCAACTACACATTTATTCGACATTAGTAATATTCGACGTTAGAGTTACCCTCTCGTTTTGAAAGGAGTACAGAAATCGATTTAAAAGAGCCCTTTAAATCGATTTACAGAGCATTGTAGTGGGACGGTGAGCGTTAAACGATTTAAACGCTGTTTAAATCGATTTAACGGGCGAGTGTAGACCAAGGCCTTAGACAGGTTCTGCCCTTGGGATGAAATCCTGGCTCCACTGAATAAATGGCAAAACTCCTGATGAATAGTGAATCAGGGTTCGCATCCCGGTATTTGCATTCACAATCAGGAATTTGAGAGACAAGGTGGGTGAGGTAATATCTTTATGGACCAACCTCTGGTGAAGAGACAAGCTTTCTGGCTTACACCGAAGCTCTTCCTCTGTATATGCCTCAAAACTTTCTCTTCACAACATGAAATAAAAGATATTCCTCACCCACTTTGTCTCTCCAATATCCTGGACCAGCAAGCTACATACAACGCAAACAACAGGTAGTTAGCAGTCTTATATGGGATTTGTGCCAATGGTTATTTTAGAGGGCCTAAAAAAAAAGTGGAATTTTTTCTGATTCAAAATTGTACTTGTAGAAGGGCAGACCGCTGAGAAGCTGGCTGAAAATGAGACCTAAATGTAATGATTGGAATTGTAACATTAAGAGGGGTGTACACAGCGACACATTGAACAGCGTCACTTTGAAAACGTCAGTAATTCCAACAGGGTCTGATGGCTGAAAACTGTAAGAGTAATTAGCCATGGGAACAACTTACCAAGGGTTGTGGTGACCTGTTCTTCCAGCCTGACAATTTTCAAATCATGATTGAATGGTTATTTCTAAAAAGAGCTGCTCGCATGGAATTATCCTGGGGGATGTCTGTGGCTATGTTGTTAGCAGGAGGGTGGTCTCTTCTGGCCTTGAATTATAGATTTATGAATGTCCAGAAGAATACTTGTCTTCTGCTATCCAGCAGGCCCACTGTCAATCAAATATTAAACTGAGTAGAATTTAATAAACGTGGAAAAATAATTTTGAGGTACCCAAATTTTTTTGAATTGGCCCAATAATGTTAGAATGTACCAATATGGAAAATCATAAATGAAGCAACAATAAAATGTGCTATATTGGCCAGACCACACATTAAAAACAACTTATAATTATCAGCCCACCTTCTGGTACAGGCGTGGCAAATTTAGATCTTTAGCCATGGAAAAAAAAAGAAATGTATTCTGCTGAAATTGGAGATGATGTTAACCGAGAAACGAGAACTGAACACTACGAAGGAAAAAGGCAAAAAGAGAAAAAAAAAAAAGAAAAAGAAAGCCCAAACAAAAAGGTAAATAAATAAAAAAAAATAAATTTTTCTTTTGAAACTCGCACATAGCACAGAACAAGGACAACTAGGCCAAGATCTCCAAAGATACTTAGATCCTAGCTCCATCAACAATTACAAGGTTAGCATTAAGTCAGCGGATTGGTCCTGTTTGAGCAGGGTGGTTGGACTACGCTGACCTCGAGTCCTCCAACCCGATGTTCTAATGATTAAATGCCTTTGGAAATCAGGCTCTATGATACATCAAAAGAGCAATTATAGATAAGGGTTATATTAATGCTATCAGTAATAGAAACCCTCCTAGAATCTGACCATGGTTGTGAATTTTGAGTTCGGGGTGTGACGACACTGCTCCTCTAGAAACAGTTGAATTGCTGGTTGTTGCTATTTTTGAAAAGAGAAGGAAAGAAAGTTAGGTAAAAGTTCTGAGTGCAAATGGGCAAAGCCATTTATATATAAAATTGTTTTGGGGGGAAGAAACACAGATAGAGTCAAAGAGATATTAAATTGTGGACAGTATATATGTAAGATGACATCAAATAATATCTAATAATTAAAGATATAAAATTTTAAACAAAACATCTAATCACAAAATCATGCCACTCAAAAATTTTTTGCTCTCTGCAATGGAAACTTGTGCTAAACAGACTTCACATTCTTTTAAATACTAATAGCACAAGCAAAGCTAGAGAAAAAAATGATTTCCACCTGATGAAACTGCATGAGGATGGTATCAAGTGAAAGAATCTGAAAATCATAGAAAGGGCCGGGTAAGCCATATCCGAAGACTAAGAATTAACAAATCAAGGGCTATACGCTAAATAATCTGTACAGAATCTGTAAACGCCCTTTTGCCCCTGCTTGTCCCAAGAGTCTGCACATACCACTTACATTATTCCAGAATGTCCCCTTCTCATCATTTAACCCCTCCTCTCCAAAACTCAGTCACACCTCAACTCCTCTTGTCTGTTCCGTAATTACCAGACTCACCTTACCCAGCCTGTTTCTTCGCAGCAGGGATGTAGAAGCTCACGCCCACAAGCTGCCCGCCACACAGGGGCAGCTCAGGTCCACATGCCAATGTGTGGCCTGGAGCAGCAAAGCCATGGGGGTGCCTGGCAGTCAGTCCACGTGAGGGTGGCACCAGGCTGCTTTGTCGTCATGACTGCGGAGGTCCTCCGGTCCCCCGGCGTTCGGCGGACCTCCCGCAGGCAAGCCACGAATCCGCAGACGGAGGACCTCCTGCAGGCAAGCTGCCAAATCCGCAGGACCGGAGAACCCCCTGCAGGCAAGCCACCGAAGGCAGCCTGCCTACCGGCTTGAAGGCGCAAAATACCTAGAGTTGCCCACAATCTGGATTAAGTTTCCTAATTGACTACCAGATTTTTTCAGACATCTTCCTCAAAACACAGCCTCTCTCCGGCGGCCTGTGAGTTCTTGTTTTCATCTTAACAATTCCAAATTTAATTATACATAATAATTGTAATAATATACACCATGGCATTGCACAGTGTAACACTCACAGAACCCTGGTGTTGGAAGAGCGGGATGAACCTGGGGTCCTCTGGAGCTTAGTGCATGAGCTCTACGCTAAAAGGCAACTGCCTTTAGCTAAGGCTGTAGAGTAGCTCATAATCTATCTCACTGCACTCTCTGTCCCCCAGCACCTCCAATGGGACAGAACACCACAACCCAGGCAGGTGAGTGAGTTACAACTGGATATAGATTAACAAAAGAACACATACAATGTAAGAACTTCCAGGGGTCCTACTCCAGTCCCCTGCAACTGGACAGGACTAAATTGTCTACACCACAGCCGACAGTGTTGTACAACCTATTCTTACAACCTCCAATGATAAAGATCAGAACCCTGTGACGTTAATTATATATAGCTGGACCATTAAGAACATGGGTGTAACCAAGGTCCGTAGTGGCACAATCTTATGTAAAGTGGGTCATATAAGGGGCTAAGACCAGTTACGGGGATGATTATGCTGTCTGTATATCTGTATCATCTTTGTAGTTGAAAAGTTATTGAATATTGGCTGTATAACTGTCTATATTTCAAACTTGTGCTGTGTACTGGGAAAGATCCCAGATAACATGGTGTAGTTCTGCTTGCCTGCTGGAATTGGCCCATTAAGGACATCAAGCAACAACATTGACCCATTGAGGAGGCAGATAAGCCTTGTGACTCAGCAGGGGTGCAGAAACGGCCATGTGGACTGCAAGACTCCATTTTGCTGTAGATTTCCAGCAAAGTAAGAACAAACGAGGTTCTTATACCCTGGAAAAGCCTATATAAGCTGATGCTCATCTCCATCTTGTCTTGAATCCTGCTTCTTACGCTCTGGGGGACTTTGCTACAGGAACTGAAGCCCACACAAGGACCTGATGACCATCCAGCAAGGGGAATTTCTCCGCAGAGACGTGATTTGACTGCATACTCGATCCACGACATAGCTGAAACTAAGAACTGGCCATTAACTGTATGTATTGATTCCAGTAACCAAATTCTAGCTCTCATCCCCTCTAATTTTCCTTCTATGAAAACTTAAGATTTTAGATCATAAAGATTGGCAACAGAGTGATTGTGTGTAAATCTATGTGATATTGACACTGGGTCTGGAGCTTGTCCTTTGGGATCGAGAGAACCCTTTTTCTTTACTGGGGTGTTGGTTTTTCATAACCATTCACCCCAGGACAGGTGCACGTGGTGGTGATACTGGAGACTGGAGTGTCTAAGGAGTTGCTTGTGTGACTTGTGGATTAGCCAGTAGGTGAAAACCGAAGTCACTTTGTCTGGCTGGTTTGGTTTGCCTTAGAGGTGAAAAACCCAGCTTTGGGCTGTAAACTGCCCTGTTGAGCAATTGGTCCTGACTGCACTCTCGGTTGGGTCCCTCTGTCACAACTCCCAGGCAATTTGTCCAGTGCTTAACACCTAGACAGGAAGTTTTTCCTAATGTTCAACCTAACCCTCCCTTACTGCAATTTAATCCCATTACTTCCTGTCTGTCCTCAGGTGATAAGGGGAACAAATTTATCAACCGCTCTCTTTTTAACAATTTGTTAACCTATTTAGAAAAACTGTTCTCATGTCCCCACATCCCCAGTCTTTCCAAACTACAACAAATCCAATTTTTTTTCAATTTTTCTCTGACAATATTTCTTCTGGACACTGGAGATAAGGTGCCTAGCCACCACATCTTATGGAACTGGAGGCGTTACCCCCGGCTCTTATCTAGCTCTTTAGATTCAAAGCTTTACAAAGGAGATCAGTTCCATTAGCCCATGTCCCAAATGGGGAACTGAGACACATCGAGAGAATTGACTTGCCAAGTCAGACCAGTAGGTCAGTGGTAGAGCTGGGAATAGAAGAACATTTCTTGCAGCTCCGGTTCCCATGGTCTATCCACTAGGCCACATAGAGTGACCAAATGTCCTGATTTTATAGGGACAGTCTCCTGATTTTTGGGGCTTTTTCTTATATAGGCGCCTATTACCCCCCATCACCTGTCCAATTTTTTAATCTTGTTGTCTGATTACCTAAGGCCACATCCTTTGTACATACTAAACCTCTACTTGTGTCCTTCCCAAATGGTCCATAAGGCTGTGTGGCATTTGCAAGCTGTGCACAGAACTACATTCTGCAAACCATTTAAAACAACTTCTGTTGACCAGTCTCCAAAAGGTTGCACCAAGCATTTACCAAGACCAAAGGTAACACCATAAATTTATAGAGCCCTATATCAGTGATAGAAGCTGATTTTGTTGTCCGTCCCCCCCAAAGGGTCTGCCAAGTAACCTTTGTGAAAAGGTACTGAGGGTACTGCTTGGCTCAGCATCATCCAGCACTCAATCAAGTTCTTGATGGGGTAATGCATGCTTTTACAGTGACAGCATTAAAGCTTCCTATAGTATAACAAAATCTACAGTGCCTCCCTTTGGGGACCAAGAACCAAGGGAAGCCCAGGACTATCAGATTCTTAATCAGCCCCAAGTCCAAAATGCTTTGATCTCACCGACTTTGGCTCCTTTCACCTTGCAGTGGCCCTGTAAGGCCCTGGAATGGTGGGCGGCTGAGTGCTTCGTGAGGATTTCTGTGGGACAGCAATAGTTGTGTCCTCCCTGATTTTGTTGGAAATACCTCACTGTAACCTTTGCAGCATTGACAATGCTCCCCCTTTTTGACTAGGTCAGTTCACTACAGATTTCCATACTTTCAGAATTGACCCATCTGGCATCGTCAACAACATCAGAGAATGGGTATGCCTCAGTTTCCCCTTTGACATCAACAGATCATGTTTACCCAGCCATGCTACTGTGATAAGCTTGAGTCGTTTGCATGTACCAATTGGGGACAGTATCATCAATGGGCTTTTAACTTTACATAGTGTCCTCAACTCGCCAGCTTATATCACTTTAAAGGGCCCCCTCCCAAAACTTTGCATTTTGAACTTTTTTTTTTGCAGGCTGATACCATGACCATCTCCTAATGTCTAAGTGAATTTGCAAAGTATTTTATCAGCAATCCTTTGTTTGGCCTGACTGCTTGAGGTTAGTTTTGGACAATTTTCATCAGTGCCCTTTCAACCCCTCCCAAACCTCTCCGACATACTCAGTCACGGGGTGTCTTCTCACCATGGTGCAGTCGTCTCAAGGTATCCCTGGTGAATTGAGAGTCCTCAAATACTGTTTACTATCCATCTACTGTGAATCTTGAATAACTAAATCACACATTCTTCCAAGTTTTGTAATGCTTTTAGTTCCCGTTACCCACTTATCTAACAAATCTCTCATTTCATTTACCATAAGCCACATTACTACAATCCAGATCTCTCTACTCCTGAATTTAACTCCTGGTAGGTTTAAACCAATCTGAAACTGTTCAAAACAGTTCCTTAAATTTACCATAGTTTGAAGCATCAATCAAAAGTGGCATATATTGGAAATATGTCCAAATCTGCAAGTCAATTTTGCTAAACAAATGTGGTCATTTTTTTTGATCTTACAAGGAATTGCGTGGAGGGTGCACAGTCTCTCAAAGGTATGAAATATTCAGCAATATCACTGGATTTATTCCATGCTGGATTTTTGGGGAAGTGGAACCAGATGCTGAAGGGTTCTGTCTCTTTCACTCCATTACAATCAGTTCAATCGCTTCTGAGTCTCATGTGGGCCTCGTATTTCGCTGCTTTTAACTGCAGGGGCTGCTGTGTGCAGCCTTTTTCAATCAGCTTCCAGCTGCCTGAGTTCCAGGCTACCCAGGACCTGCGCTAGGGTTTCTGGCGCCCTATGGCGCCGGGACATTTCGCCGCATCCGCGCGCAGGGTTCTCGTGGTTGGCGAGCCTGCCGCAGCATCCTGCGCAGGTCCAACGAGCTGCGGTCCCTGACCCCGGGGGGCGGGGGAGGGTCCCTGGGGTAACCGGGTCGCGGCGGCAGGCTCCGACCCCGGGGGGGGGCGTTCCTGGGCTGTCGGGTCGCTGTGGGACGGCTCCCTGACCGGTGGGGGGGAGGGCGCCCTGGCTGCGGCGTCGGCGCTCCTGACCCCAGGGTGGGGGGGGCGCCCTGGGCTGCCGGTCGCAGCGCAGTCTTCCTGACCCCGGGGGCGGGGGCGCCCTGACCCGGGGGGCGGGTGGGATGCCCTGGGCTCCCCGGCATCGGCAGTGGCTCCTGACCGCAGGGGCGCCCTGCTGCGGCGGCAACCTCTCGCTGACACCCGGGGCGGGGGGGCGCCTGGGCTGCCGGGTTGCCGGCGGCGGCTCCCTGACCCCGGAGGGGGGGTTCGCCCTGCTGTGGCGGCGGCGGCTCCCTGACCCCGGGGGCGGGCGTCCTGGGCTGTGGCGGCGGCGGGCTCCTGACGCGGGGGCGCCTGGGCTGCACGGGCCGAAACAGAGAGTTACGTGAGTAGGTGAGAGATGTGCATGAGGTTCATTACGTGAAAATATGCTCGTTTTTGTTGTGATATTATTGTAGCTATCTGAATCAAAAGGCTGTTGAGAAAGGCAATGGAAGAAGTATCAAGATTGTCTTTTCATTAACTGAAGGCGACGAAGAGGCATTTTTACTCGGAAATAAATTACAAGATAAATTATGGGGTCATGCGATGTGCTAGCTGTGTGAGTCATACATAGAGAATGATCGGAGCGGCGTGTCGGGAGGAAAAGGAATTATTTGTCCTGAGTTTGATGAGAGGCATTGCACATACATCGGAGAGCCATGGATGAATATCACGAATATTCCGAAATCGAAGGTGTCAGGAAATGTTATTCTTCTGGTCTGCACCACACAACCCGGGCTCGCTTTTAAGGTGCATCTGGCATTGGGGTATAATTGCTGCATTTGTCTTCCTGTCTTGTAATGTGCTGCTGGGTTGTTTTGAAATATTGTAGTTGTCCTATGCAATTAACATTCACATAGGAGGTAGTCCATCAGTGTAGCTGTGATTTCTTTGGTAAAGAGCAGAGAGTCCTGTGGCACGATTAGTAGACTAACAACGTATTGGGAGGCGATAGAAGCTTCCAACAAGAAGTGTGTGTACTCATGCGGCTTTGGAAAGCTCATGTGCTCCATTATCTTCTGTTTTAGCGGATGGATATGTGTTTGCCCACAGGACTGCGTTGCTGCTTATGGGTCAAACTTAGGAATTAGTATAGCACAGTTTACAGCAGACGTCTGAAGTTCAGCTGCCTGTAGCAGGTACTTTATATTATTCAAAATGCTCTTCCGACAGATGTACGATTCAGAAAGCACAAGAGTGTATGTGTTGTTGAATGCTGTATCGCCCTATAGGGGTGACTTTGTTGATGGAAATACTACATGGCTATATTACATAGTACTTTGGTGCGCATGGAGAATATTCAGAGTTGGAAGGAGACCGGTTCAGGAGGGCGCGAGTGCCACCAACGGTCTTGCTCAAGATAGCAGTTGACTTGAGTCCCCACGCTAAATCATCCAGCCAGGGCTTCTCAACCTGACCTTGAAAACCTCTTTAATTGAATGTGCAATATCATTAGTACTGAGAATATGCTTCAAGGGCAAAATTGGTCCTTTGATAAGGTATATTACAAGAGCTTAGAAGCAGCTGAGTGTAAGATCATCCTTATTTGTATAACTGTATCATTCTTGTATGATGAAACTACAATGATAAAATAAACTCTGAGGTCGCTAATTGGTATTTAAGCAAAGGTGGGCCATTATGCGAACTGGTTTTTGGAAATCGTGTAAATGCTCCGGCATGCGGAACTAGGACAATTGGTTTAAATGGCTCTGTTGACTTGCAAGCTCTTGCATCTGTGACAGGTGGAAGCGGAAATTGAAGGCTCGGTGGTCTCAAAGCGACATGTAGACCATGTCACCTTGGTAGCTTTTGTGTTGGTGGGCGGGAATCCATCGTGAAATTCGTGGTGTCTTACTTTCCATTTAATGAAGGGGTGGGACCGTTTCGCGAGAGAGCAAACAAGCTGGTTGCTTTGGCCATAAGCTATATATAGGGGTGAAACGAGAACACTATAGGAGGTGAGCAGTCATGAAAATCCGGCCTAGCTTATCCACCGAGCTGACAAGACTGGACCTGAGGGAATAGTAATTAGGGCCCAGAGCGAGACAAAGTAAGCTAGTCGGTGAAAGATAGCTTGTGGGACCATTTCTGAGGGTGAGATTATCTGTATCAGTTTCTTAATGTATTCAAGGGGCATGTTTATATTTTTTGGTTGCTTGGTAATCTTTGTTCTGCTCTGTTGAATTACTTTGAAACTCAGTGTAAATCTTACTTTTATATTTTATGAATGAAAATCATTTTTAGCCTATAGATAAACCCAGAGTAATTATAATTCCTGGGGCGGAGCAATATGCGTGCAATATCCTTATCAGTGTTATTAGGAGAGGGGGACAATTTATGAGGTTTATGCCTGTATAAAGATTAGAGTAGATGGAGTGATTTATTGGGCTGTTGGATCCCAATTGGGGGAACGTGGGGGTGTCGGGTGCAGAGAGTCATGGTATGCACTGCGGGAGCTGTTTCAGTTAAGTCTTTTCAACTTTTTGCGGGGACTAGATTCAGACCTGGGTCGTGTTTGCATCTGACTCACAATACAGGGTAGCTTGAAGTCCAAGTGGCAGAGAAACGGGCTCAGAAGTAGTCTCAGAACATCAGGTGGCAAAATCTCCTATAGTGGGTCTCATAGAGGACACAAATCCTGTCCACAAGTGATCGTAGGGCGAGCAGGATATCTGTGCACACGATGAGTGCTTTGAATCCTGGTAGTCGATTTTAAGTGAGTTTGAGTGTAGGTGATGGAGACAAGACAAAGTGGTTAACGTGGGTCTGTGTTGTTGTTTTGTGTGATTTGTGAGTGGAATAAGCACAAGATAAACAGAAAATGACTACCAGTCGAGGCAAGCTAGAAAAACTCAGAACTCGGCCAGACTGGATAGTCCAAAAGTAGAAGGCGAAAGGACCATGAGTTGCAAGCGGAGGCTCAAAGAAGGCAGAGACAACCATTGGAGGAGATTGCACATAGGAAGGGCTCATGGAGGCATGGAGGCAGCCCCGAGCGAAGGAAGTCTGCTCAGAAATATGAGACAGGGAAAACGAAGAGAGGAGAGCAATCCATTAGGCCAACTAGGCGGGTGGGTTGCTAGGGCGCCAAGGGATTTTGGGGGGGGCGGCGCCAAAAATGGCGTCGCCCGGGCAAGAAGTTTTTAAAATGGTCGGCAGCAGCTCTCTGGTCGGGGATGGGGCTCGAGGTCGCGGCCGGCGCATGCAGCTTGCCTGCGGAGCCGGCAGCCACTAAGGTGTCCTCGGGTCCAGTGGCCCGCGGCCAAACGGCAGCCCAGGGCGCCTCGGTCAGGTGGGAGCCCCGCCTGGTTGGTGTGGTGGTTTTTGGCCAACACCGGGCGGCCATAGTGACGGCTACCCCAGGGTCCCCCGGGTCAGGCAGACCGCCGGTGGGCGGCGATTGGTACAGCCAGGCCCCCCTCTGCCTGGGGTCAGGTGGAGGCCGCGCCCGTGCAAGCGCCCGCTAGCCAGCAGGGCCGCGCTCGACTTCGCGGCCTCGCGGGGGTCGAGTCGAGTGCGCGCAGCCCAGGCGTCCTCCCTGGGGTCAGGGAGCCACTTTCTGTGTCGCGTTTTGTGGCTATCCAGGCACCAGGCATCCCTAACACCGCCCGTCTCCGGGGTCAGGTGCGCCCCCCGCCACTGGCTGTCCGGGGTCAGGGCTGCTCTGTGCGACCGCGGCGCCGGCAGGGCGCCCCCATCACTCGGGGAGGGTAGCCGCCGCGGCTTGCAGCCTCACGCCAGCGCCCTTCCCCCCTCCCACCCCTCCGGCCGTCTAGGGGCTTAGCCTCGGGCGTCTAACACACTGGGGTTGCTCATTCTGTTTTTGGCTTGCGCGACCCGCGCTAGGACCCGCGAGTCCTCGACGAGGCCCAGGACGCCGGGCTGTCGCGCGGTAGTTTTCCATAGCGCGTTTGGGGCGTTCCTCTGTGGGCCGGTTCTAGGTGTATTGCCGTTTGCTCGCCTTGCTTGGGTCGCCGTATCCGCTGGCGGGACTCTGCTGGCCATGGTTGGCAGTCTCGTTGTGTGCTTTGTCTGTCCAAAGGGCACCCTCCCTTTTCGTGGTGTTTCCGCCCCCCGGGGTCAGGGAGCCGCAGCTCCGGTGGACCTGCCGCAGGCATGCCTGCGGCAGCTCCGCCAGAGCCACGAGACCCGCGCGCGGGGCGGCGAAATGTCCCGGCGCCTAGGGCGCCAGAAACCCTAGCGCAGGTCCTGGGTAAGCCCTGGAACTCAGGCAGCTGGAAGCTGATGAAAAAAGGGCTGCACACCAGCAAGCCCTGCAGTTAAAAGACAGAGAAATACGAGCCCACACTGAGACTCAGAAGCATGAACTGATTGTAATGGAGTGAAAGAGACAGAACCCTTCAGCATCTGGTTCCACTTCCCCAAAAATCCAGCATGATAAATCCAGTGATATTGCTGAATATTTCATCACCTTTGAGAGACTGTGCACCCTCCACGCAATTCCTGAAGATCAAAAAATGACCACATTTGTAGCAAAATTGACTTGCAGAGTTCTGGACATATTCAATATGATGCCACTTGATGATGCTTCAAACTATGGTAAATTTAAGGAACTGGTTTTGAAACAGTTTCAGATTGTTAACCTACAGAGTTAAATTCAGGAGTCTTAAGAGAGGATCTGGATTGAGTAATGTGGCTTATGTAAATGAAATGAGAGATTTGTTAGATAAGTGGGTAAGGGGAAACAAGCATTACAAACTTGGAAGAAATGTGTGATTTAGTTATTCAAGAATTGCAGTGATGATGTAAAACAGTATTTGAGGGACCTCTCAATCTCACCAGGGATACCTGAGAACGATGCACCATGGTGAGGGAAGAACCCGTGACTGAGTATGTCGAGAGGTTTGGGAGGGAGTTGAAGGACATGATGAAAATTGTCCAAAACAACCTCCAGAGCAGTCAGGCCAAACAAAAGGCATGGCATGATAAAAATACTTGCAAATACACTTTAGACATAGGAGATTTGGTCATGGTACTCAGCCCTGCAAAAAAAAGTTCAAAATGCAAAGTTTCTGGGAGGGGCCCTTTAAAGTGATATAAGTGGCGAGTGAGGACACTTGTAAAGTTAAAAAGCCCATTGATGATACTGTGCCCCAATTGGTACATGCAAACAGACTCAAGGCTTATCACAGTAGCATGGCTGGGGTAAACATGATCTGTTGTGTCAAAGGGGAAACTGAGGCATACCCATTCTCTGATTTGATGACGGAATGCCAAGATGGGTCAATTCTGGAAAGTATGGAAATCTGTAGTGAACTGACACTAGTCAAAAAGGGGGAAGCATTGTCAATGCTGCAAAGGTACAGTGAGGTATTTTCCAACAAATCAGGGAGGACACACTTGCTGTCCCACAGAATCCTCACGAAAGCAACTCAGCCGCCCACCCACTTCCAGGCCTTACAGGGCCACTGGCAAGGTGAAGGAGCAAATTCGGGCTGAGATACAAAGCATTTTGGACTTGGGGGTGATTAAGGAATCTGATAGTCCATGGGCTTCCCCTGTGGTCTTGGTCCCCAAAAGGGATGGCACTGTAAGATTTTGTGTAGACTATAGGAAGCTTAATGCTGTCACTGTAACAGATGCATACCCCATACCAAGAACTGATGACGTGCTGGATGTGCTGAGCCAAGCCAAGTACCTCAGTACCTTTGATCAAACCAAAGGTTACTGGCAGATCCCTTTGGAGGGGGAAGCACAACAAAAATCAGCTTCTATCACTGATATAGGGCTCTATAAATTTATGGTGTTACCTTTTGGTCTGGTAAATGCTGGTGCAACCTTTTGGAGACTGGTCAACAGAGTGTTAAATGGTTTGCAGAATTAGTTCTGTGCACAGCTTGCAAATGCCACACAGCACTTATGGACCATTTAGGAAGGACACAAGTAGAGGTTTAGTATGTACAAAAGGCAGTGTGGCCTTAGGGTAATCAGACAACAAGTATTAAAAATTGGGACAGGTGATGGGGGGTAATAGGCGCCTATATAAGAAAAAGCCCCAAAAATCAGGACTGTCCCTATAAAATCAGGACATTTGGTCACTCTATGTGGCCTAGTGGATAGACCATGGGACTGAGCTGCAAGAAAGCTTCATTCTATTCCCAGCTCTACCACTGGCCTACTGGCTGACCTTGGGCAAGTCAATTCTCCTCGATGTGTCTCAGTTTCCCCATTTGGAACATGGGGCTAATGACACTGATCTCCTTTGTAAAGTGCTTTGAAATCTAAAGAGCTAGATAAGAGCCGGGTGTTAACAGCCTCCAGTCCATACAGACATGTGGTGGCAGGCACCCTTATCTCAGTGTCAGAAGAAATATTGTCAGAGAAAAGATTGAAAAAATTGGATTTGTTTAGTTTGGAGAAGACTGGGGATGTGGGGACATGAGAACAGTTTTCAAATAGGTAAAAGATTGTTAAAAAGAGGAGGGTGATAAATTGTTCCCCTTAATCACTGAGGACCAGACAGGAAGTAATGGGATTAAATTGCAGTAAGGGAGGTTTAGGTTGAACATTAGGAAAAACTTCCTGTCAAGGTGGTTAAGCACTGGGACAAATTGCCTAGGGAGGTTGTGACGAGGACCCAACCGAGAGTGCCAGTTCAGGACCAATTGCTCAAACAGGGCAGTTACAGCCCAAGGCTGGGGTTTTTCCACCTCTAAGGCAAACCAAACCAGCCAGACAAAAGTGACTTCGGTTTCACCCTACTGGCTAACCACAAGTCACACAAGCAACTTCCTTGACACTCCAGTCTCCCATAATCACCACCAGTGCCACCTGCCTGGGAATGATGGTTATGAAAACCAACCACCCCAGAAAAGAAAAAGGTTCTCTCGATCCCAAAGGACCAAGCTCCAGACCCAGGTCAAATATACACATTAGATCTACCCACACAATCACCTTGTTGGCAAACCTTAGAACTAAATCTAAAGGTTATCCATAGAAGAAAAAGGTATGAGATGAAGCTAGAATTGGTTAAATGGAGATAATTAAACATACAGTATGGCAAAGTCTTTAGTCAGGGCTATGTAGTGGATGGAGGAGTAAACCTGCAGGTTCAAATTCAATCTCTGGAGAACAATTCCCCTGCTGGGTGAGGTCATCAGTCCTGTGTGGGCTCAGTTTGTAGCAAACGTCCCCTCAGGTAAGGAAGCAGGATCAAGACAAGATGGAGCTGACGGCACTCAGCCTCATAGGTTTTCCAGGGTATAAGAACCTCTTTGTTCATTACAGTGGAAAATTACAGCAAAAATGGATCTGCAGTCACATGGGCCAGTCCTGCACACCCTGCTGAGTCACATAAGGCTTACTGCCTCCTCTCAATGGTCAATTGTGGTAAGCTGATGTCCTTAAATGGGCCATCACAGCAGGCTAACATGGCTAACACCACACTGTTATCTGGATCTTTCCCAGTAACACAGCACAAGTTTGAAATATAGACAGTATACAGCCAATATTCATAACTTCAACTACAAAATGATACAGATATACAGACAGCATAATCATAACCAGTAACCTGGTCTTAGACACCTTATATGACCCACTTTACATAAGATCTGGTGCCACTACAGGACCTTGGTTACAACCCATGTTCTATATGGTCCCAGCTTATATCAATAACGTCACAGAGGTTATGAATCTTTATCATTGGAGGTTGTTAAGAATAGGTTGTACAAACACCTGTCAGGGATGGTCTAGACAATACTTAGTCCTGTCACAGTGCAGGGGACTGGAGTAGAGGACCCCTGGAAGTCTTACATTGCTATGTGTCTCTTTTGTTAATCTATATCCAGTTGTAACTCACTCACCTCCTGGGTGTGGTGTTCTGTCCCATTGGAGGTGCTGGGGGACAGAGAGTGAGTGAGATAGATTATGAGCCTACTCTACAGCCTTAGCTAACAGGCAGTTGCCTTTTAGCTGTAGAGGCTCATGCACTAAGCTCCAGAGACCCCAGGTTCGATCCCGCTCGCCAACAACCAGGGTCTGTCGGTGTTACACTGTGCAATGGCATGGTAGTATATTATTACAATTATTATGTATAATTAAATTTGGGATTGTAAGATGAAAACAGAACTCACAGGTCAGAGAGAAGAGCTGTGTTTTGAGAAGATGTCTGAAAAAGATCTGGTAGTCAATTAGGAAACTTAATTCCAGATTGTGGGGCAACTCTAGGTATTTTGCCGCCTCAAGCACGGTAGGCAGGCTGCCTTCGGTGGCTTGCCTGCAGGGGGTCCTCCGGTCCTGCGGATTTGGCAGCTTGCCTGCAGGAGGTCCTCCGGTCCTGCGGATTCGGTGGCTTGCCTGCGGGAGGTCCGCCGAAGCCGGGGGACCGGAGGACCCTCCGCAGTCATGCCGACAAAGGCAGCCTGCCTGCCACCCTCACGGTGACTGGCAGAGCGACCCCCATGGCTTGCTGCTCCAGGCACACACTTGGCATGCTGGGACCTAGAGCTGCCCCTGTTGTGGGGGCAGCTTGTGGGGTGAGCGTTCTACTCCCTGCTGCGAAGAAACAAGGCTGGTGGCAAGGTGAAGTCTGGTAATTAAGGAACAAGACAAGAGGAGGTGAAGGTGTGACTGAGTTTTGGCAGAGGAGTGGTTAAAATGCATGAGAAGGGGACATTCTGGAATTAATAGTAAGTGTATTTGCAGACTCTTGGGACAAGGCAGGAGGCAAAAGGCAGTTACAGATTCTGTACAGATTATTTTATGCGTATAGCCCTTGATTTGTAATCTCTTAGTCTTCGGATAATGGCTTACCCCGGCCCTTTTCATGATTTTCAGATTCTTCACTTTGATAACCATCCTCATGCAGTTTTCTCAGGTGGAATACCATTTTTTTCTCTAGCTTTGCTTGTTTCTAGAGTATTTAAAAAGAATGTGAAAGTGCTGTTTAGCACAAGATTTCCATTGCAGAGAGCAAAATAATTTTTTTAGATGCAGTGATATTTTGATAGATGTTTTGTTAAAATGTTTATATCTTCTAATTTATTAGATATTATTTGATGTCATCTTACATATATAACTGTCCACATATTTACATCATCTCTTTGACTCTCATCTGTGTTTCTTCCCCCCAAAACAATTTTATATATTAAAATGGCTTTGCACCTATTTGCACTCAGACTTTTACCTAACTGTCTTTCCTTCTCTTTCAAAAATGCAACCAGAACAAGCAATTCAAACTGTTTCTAGAGGAGCTGTGTGTCACACCCACGAACCTCAAAATTCACAACCATGGTCAGATTCTAGGAGGGCTTTCTATACTGAATAGCATTAATGATAACCCTTATCTATATATTGCTCTTTTGATCGTAATCATCAGAGGCCTGATTTCCAAAGGCATTTAAATCATAGAACATCAGGGTTGGAAGGGACCTCAGGAGGTCAGCTAGTCCAACCACCTGCTCAAAACAGGACCAATCCCTGACTAATGCCTAACTCTTGGTAATTTTGATGGGAGCTAGGCATCTAAGTATCTTTGGAGATCTTGGCCTAGTGTCCTTGTTCTGTGGCATGTGAGTTTCAAAAGAGATAGTATTTTAATATACCTTTTTAGCTTTCTCTTCTCTGCTTTTCCTTCGTAGATGTTCAGTTCTCGATTCTCGTTTAACATCATCTCCAATTTTCAGCAGAAGTAACATTTCTTTTTTTTTCCATGCCTAAAGATCATAAATTTGCCACGCTGTACCAGAAGGTGATAATTATAAGTGTTTTTTAATGTGTGTCTGGCACATATAGCACATTTTATGTTGCTTCATTTAATGATTTTCATATTGGTACATTCTAAACATATTGGGCCAAATTCAAAAAATTTGGTACCTACAAAATTATTTTTCCAAGTTATTAAATTCTACTCAGTTTTAATATTTGATTGACAGTGGGCCTGCTGGATAGCAGAATGACAAGTATTCTTCTGGACCATTCATAAATCTATAATTCCAAGGCCAGAAGAGACCACCCTCCTGTACAACATAGACCACAGGACATCCCCCAGATAATTCCTGGAGCAGATCTTTTAGAAAAACCATTCAATCATGATTGAAAAATTGTCAGGGCTGGAGAGTCCACCACAACCCTTGGTAAGTTGTTCCCATGGCTAATTACTCTCACAGTTTCAGCCATCAGCACCCTGTTGGAATTACTGACTTTCAAAGTGACGTGTTCAATGTGTCGCTGTGTACACCCCTCTTTAATGTTACAATTCCAATGCCATACATTTAGGGCTCAATTTTCAGCCAGCTCTCAGCTGGTCTCCCTTCTTACAAGTACAATTTTGCATCCAGAAAAATTCCACTTTTATTTGTTTGGCCTCTACAAATAACCATTGGCACAAATCCCACTACTAAGACTGCTAACTACCTGTTTGTTTGCAGTGTAATTGTAGCTGTGCTGGTCCCAGGATATTGGAGAGACAAGGTGGGTGAGGGAATATCTTTTATTTTCTGTTGGTGAAAGAGACAAGTTTTGAGCATATACAGAGGAAGAGCTCTGTGTAAGCCAGAAAGCTTGTCTCTTTCACCAGCAGAAGTTGGTCCAATAAAAGATATTACCTCACCCACCTTGTCTCTCAAATTCCTGATTGTGAATGCAAATAACGGGCGAAACCCTGACTTCACTAATTCAATAGGAGTTTTGCCATTTACTTCAGTGGAGCCAGGATTTCATCCCAAGGGCAGAACTGTCTAAGGCCTGGTCTACACTACGCCGTTAAATCGATTTAAACAGCGTTAAATCGATTTAACGCTGCACCCGTCCACACTACACTGCTCTGTAAATCGATTTAAAGGGCTCTTTAAATCGATTTCTGTACTCCTTCAAAACAAGAGGAGTAACCCTAAAATCAATATTACTAATTCGGAATAATGTTAGTGTGGACGGAAATCGACGTTATTGGCCTCCGGGAGGTATCCCACAGTGCACCACTGACCGCTCTGGACAGCAATCAGAACTCAGAGGCACTGGCCAGGTAAACAGGAAAAGCCCCGCGAACTTTTGAATTCAATTTCCTGTTTGGCCAGCGTGGAGCTCTGATCAGCACAGGTAACAATGCAGTCTCCTGAGAATCGAAAAAGAGCACCAGCATGGACCGCACAAGAGGTACTGGATCTGATCGCTATATGGCGAGAGGATTCAGAATCGCTAACAAACTTCCGTTCACACATAGACAGAATAATGAAAAATAAGGAAATCAAGGAAATTGGGTGAGTATCTAATTGATATGTGAAATAGTACTGGTACAAAAAAGATGAGCCTTATACTGTTCCACTGACATGCTTGAAACTCATTACCTGAGTCATCACTCACAAAGATCAGGAGATCTCTAATAGCTCCAGTGACCATAGTAATATCAATTTTATAGTAAGTCGTAACAACCGAGATTCTAAACTACTAGCAAAGCCTAACAACCAACATAGAGCAAGATGACAAAGTCAAGACCAGGAAAGAAGGAGCTATGGACTCACTAGGCTGAGACTGTTTCATGAATATCGATAGCAAGCACACACATTAGCTTCTAGAATGACTATGCCATTGCTATGCTCACGTCGACCATAATTATTTGTAGGACGGAGAGGTCTGCACTCACAACAGTACGGGCTATCTATCCGCCGGCAAAGCCACTGGTAATGCAAGGGTCTGCACTACAGCAGGTCGGGTTAGTAATATATAAAGCCATGCTGAGGATCTGCGGAGGGAAATATCGAGGAGAGAGCTTTGCTGAGACATCACAGACACTCCATTAAGCCCCAACAGCCAGGAGCTTTGTGACCCAGAATTACCTCCCCAGCCCACCAGCCATGCCCAGACAGTGAAGCCATGGAAGGACCGCTCTGGTGAGTGTACCTTTGTAAATATCAAACAGGGTTTAAAACAAGCGTTTTTAATGATTGATTTCCAGAAGGCTGTTGATGCATTGCACGCAGTAAAGTTACACGAAAAGTTCGTTAACATGTCGGATGGAGCGAAAATCTCCAACAAGAAATCTCCATGAATCGATCTTGAGGCAATCAAAAAGCCTTTGCAGAATGTCTCTGGGCAAGGTGCCTATCCGGTCCCATTGTAGAAACCTTTCCCGACCATGCATGTAGCAAGTAATTCGAATCATGCTTCACAAAGAACTGCGTAAGCTCCTGTGATCTGGTGCATTCAAGAAACATACGTTCTGCATCTTGCCTGTTATTCTCAGCAAGATATATCATTCATTGTAACCTGTTGAAATTCAGAATTTAATAATTAGGGGGCATACATGGCGATTTCCTATGGCTGCCGCTTAATCCTCCTTGGTAAATAAAAGCTGGGGGAGGGAGGAGGAAGTCTGATCTTCTGCGTTGGCGACAAGGATATCCCAGCTAAAGCCACGCGGGCGGGGGGGGGGAAGGAAGGAGGGGATGATTACCAGTGATCATCATGATCGCAGCCATGCGGTGGGGGAGAGAGGAAAGAGGAGGGTTGGTCTGCTGTCCTCTTGACAGGAACAAGCATCATAGGTCACTGTGTATATTGAACGCTGGAGAATTCAAACAAAAGCCTTACCATGGCCGCATGAAGCTGAATAGATGCCTGGACCTGCCGTCTTGAGATCTGCAACCAGCCAAGCCACAGCACTCCAGTATTAAACATATGCCAAAATGCGACCTTGTAGTGAATCACATGTGCTATGTAACTGAGTATGTTATCACTGTGAAAGAGTACAACCATTGTTCTGTAAAATTATCTTTTTACATACTTCTCCCTGTTTCCCTCCCCCATTCACTGACACCAGTTTCCGCTACCACACCATCCCAAGGCTAGCTCAGATAAGAGGCAAGAGGAAGAGAACTCGAGATGAAATCTCAGAAATCATGAAAGTAACCGCAATGACAGAGCTCATCAGAATGAGTGAAGGATTCAGAGCAAAAATACAGGAAAGGTGCAATGAACGGCAGGATAGGAGAGACGCTCGAGGCGAGAGGTGGCAGCAGCGAAGATAAAAGAGTGTAGGCAGAAGATCAGCGGTGGGCGTACTGTCACAACGCTGGAGCTATGCGTGATCAAACTGAATCCTCAGACGCATGGTGATCTCAGGAAAGCAGCGGGTTACAGAGTGCCACCTGCACCAATTAACCCAGCCTAGTATCAAAATGTTCCATATTTCCTCACACCAGACGTGTACGTAGGAAGGCTTTCTGCACCCACTTCCACCCCCCATGGACAGTCCAACCAAAGGCTGTCATTACGTTTGAAATGTGCTTAATGGCCTTTTCCTTCCCTCCATCCCCTCCCAACCACAGCAGCAGGGATACTAGATAATCTCTGCCCTTTTTATAATTACTTTTTATAAAGAAATACATCCAAAAGTGGGAGGGTGTTGCTTACAGGAAGACTTTTAAGAAAGAAACATATTTAAACAATACTAATGACTTTTATAATAAGAATAAATGATTTATTAACGAACTGACTTTATTCCTTCAGCAAGCTGTAGTAAAGGAAGGGTGGGTTGCTACAGGGAAGATCAATTGAGGGGAGGGTTTCATCAAGGGAAAAAAACACAGCAGTCACACTAGTACCCTGGCCCGTGCGAACTCGTTTCAAGGCTTCTCAGACTGCACCGCTCCTGGTGCTCTCATCGCCCTGGTGTCGCCTCGTATCAGCGGCCAGGTATTGCCTCAGCCTCCCACCCCGCCATAAAGGTCCCCCCTACTCTCACAGAGATTGTGAGCACACAGCAGCAGCAATAACAAACGGGACATTGGTTTGGCTGAGGTCTGAGGTCGTATAGTAATGTTCGTCCTTTTTATAAAGCGCACCTTTAAACCGGCCAACATGCATCATTCTAAACCACTACACTATGCTACTTGCTCAACCTGTAGTTAAACAGTCTTCTGCACCCACTAGTCTAGGCTGTGCGGGTTATTTCATGAGCCTCGTGCATCAGAGGGTAGGCGGGTCACACCAGATATAACGAGCTACACAATCATTTGCGCAACTTGTTATTTTGGTTGGGAAGTATCCATTGCGTGCAGCCGTTAACAGATTGTTCTTCATGAAGAGTTAAGCTGATCACTGAACCCTTCCTGCCATCCACATGGAGCTTTGTTTGATAACGTCCCTTGTTGATCACCAGTGTGCAGACACTCAACTTGATAAAGACCCTGCGGGTTTACGTACTGGTGTCCTGGCCTACTGGGGCCAATGATAGGAGATGGTGTATCAATCTTATGGCCCCGCCACAGGTCATAGGCGACCCCATTGCGAGCAAAGCTCTATCCGACTTACACTGACGTTTCCCAAGTCACGCCATTCGTTAAGCAGCAGCATTTATAAACGATTGCTTGGAAATTACTTTGCATCACTAGCAAGCCCCACGTCGATTTCCATTCCAAAATTGATCATGAAACTTGTACCTGGTTAGCCTGTGTGAGAATGCCATTCTTCATGAGGGTCCTATCCCACTTCCCCTTCGCATTGTGAGCGGCCTTGCTCTCATCTTAGTATTCATTAGGCGTTTACATGGGAGGGAAGAAGCAAGCCAAAGTCATTAAGTAGAAAGTGTCTTACGGCATGTGAAGTTTGCAGCCACTGCGATCTGTGCCACACACTGCAACAAAGACTTGCTTTCCCACATCTAGTGCTCTGTTTTCTCCGCCCCAAAAAAAAATCGTCGTAACCAATGGTAAAAACCTGCCCCATTACCAGCAATAAGCATCAACAAAATCAGCCAAGCGGGTTAAGGAGAATTCAGTAGTCCATAGTCGTACATCGCCCACGACGGTCTGCGCTGCATAGCTGCCTCCGTCCTCCTGAAGCTTGCAAGTATTCAATTGGTTAACACCATAGACAATGCACGAGAAATGCAAGGAGGTGTTACAACGTCCACACGAATGATGTAATACTGAAAACGTCGAGCAGGGTCCATGATTGATTGACTATAAGGCGTTGCTCAGCACAACCAGGAAGAAAAAATCGGAAAATGTTGTCTGCTAGCTTCACAAAGGAGGAGTCGAGTCTGAATAAACCACAGAACCACCCGCAGACAAAATGCATTTATGCATCCCATCAGGCACCGGCTCTCAACCCGAATTCCAAGAAAGGGCGGGAAAGAATGAGGAAAGAACTAGAATAAGCACGAAACTACCCACAGATGCAACTCTCCAAGAAATAGATGCTACAGGACCATGGATGCACACCATCGAATTAATGTGCCTAGTGTGGACGCGCACAATCGACTTTGTAATATCAGTTTTATAAAACTGATTTTAGCTAATTCGATATTATCCCGTAGTGTAGACGTGGCCTAAGTGGTAGGATTTGTGACTGTAAAAAGCTGGCACAAAACATGGAGGTAGTGTCTGGAAATTTGAGCCTTAAAATATTAATGTGTAACCCTGCCTGACTGACTTAAAAATGTACATTTTTTTCTTCCAATATATACCCAATCACTTATGCATGTGTTTAACACTAAGCATGTATGCAGTCCTGTTAAACTCAATAGAACTGCCCACATGCTTGAAGTTAAGCATAACATGCATAAGTGTTTGCAAGATTGGGGCTATATTAATTAACTCTTTAAAATTCCTCATGGGCTTGCCAGAAAATTCACTCACTGCTAATAACTTTAAATATTTGTCAGTTGACTCGTTAAGGTGTGGTGTAAATATATATATTTGTATTGTGTCTTTCAGTTTCTTGTTTCTAACCTCCTCCATTTTTTTACGAAGATTAAGTTGTTTCTTTTTGTTTTGGCCATGTTGCTTTTCCTCTTCCTCAGCCCATTGAAAGTGTTGGTTTTCTTCTCCAGTGGCCTTGATTTTTTCCAATTCCTTATTAATCATGTCTAAATCTCTTTTAAGAAAAGCATAAATAATTGGTTAGAATCAGCTGTGACGATCTCTCCCAGTCGATTTTCTGCTCAGCTCCAGCCATCTTCTTTGCCTGGGTTTCTGCTTGCTTAAGCCACCTGAAAAATTTAGAACTGACTTCACAAAGTTCCTAACACAATTCATGCCCAGTTAATAAACAAATCTAAATTAGAATGAGGTATTTCATCATTTACATTCAGTATAGGTAAAAACAAGGCCCCATCCTGCTAGGAGCTCTGTGCAGGCCCCCAAAGACGCTCCCAAGTCAGTAAATTATAAATTTATTTTGTGTCTTGTACCTGTTCCTCATCTGTCCCTCTGAGTCGTGTAAATTTGGACTTTCTTCTCGTAGCAACCACTCCCCAAAGTGGCAGATGTCACCTCCTTCTGGAAGCAGACTGGGTTCTTGTTGTTTTGTCACTTGTTTTTCAAGTGTTTTCTGAAAATTGAGAATGGATGTAAGGGCTTTATTTGCCAGGAACTCCTTCATCAATCTGTGTGTTGAGTTCTCAGACAAGCACTTTGCTGAAGGTCAAACCCTCCATTTCACCCCTGAAATGATAGAGTGAGGAAGGACCCTTCTGCAATTCCTAGCCACTGCAGTCTCACTGTCTCCTCCACTTCGGGAATAAGCAACCAGACCTGTAGCCAGTCAGGCCCCAGATCCTGACTGAACTGAAAATCAGCAAACTCTTTAAATGGACTTTGAGGATGAAAAAAATAGGACCACTGATGCCAGAACTGGAGGGAGGGGCAGGGGGCCATGGCCCCCTACTTTTTAACAAAAGAAACATGCAAGTTTGCCCCCCACCCAAAGAGACAACCTGTACCTGCCAATAGTGTGGGGACAGAGTAAGGGCAGCGGCTTCAGCAGAAGTTACTGAGCATGCTCAGTACAAACCAAGAAATAAATTTTAGGGGGAGGGGCAAATGATCCTACATGCCCCCCCACGCGTTGCCTCTGGCCCCACTACAAAGGTTCCAGTGCCCTTGCAAAAGATTGTTATTTGCTAAAGTTAAGTTCAGTCTCTTAGAAGCATCTTCTACTTTTGTTTTATTTGTAACCAATTCTGTTTCTGCTGTCTTCACTCAGTATCATGTAAATCTCTGTTCTTTATTAATAACCTTACTCATGATTTTCCTATAAGCTGATTTCAGTGCAGCATATTAAAACTAAAGTGTGCACCCTCATCTGACTCAAGCAGGCTGGTGTATGTTCTGCCTCTGAAGACAGCAGAGGTGGTAACTTCTGCAAGTGTCCAGTACTGGGGCTGAGTACTGCAGGGGAGCTCTCTTCAAGAGGGCTGAGGACAGGCGTGCACCCAAGGGTAAATTGCATGGTGAAGTACAGGCTGGCAGAGCATCTGAGGAGCTGGCTGGAGGCGCTGACAGACTGGAGTGTCAGGGAGCTGGCATGCGAATTAGCTCCAGCCAGGCCCTGTCTTGCTCCGGCTGCAGGTAAAAAGTGACTCACAGTCCTGACACCTCGAGAAATGTAACAGGACTGATACTGTAACTGAGGAGAACAAATGGCCTTAGGTATTCTGGCTCCCCGCACGGATGCAGGCAGCATGCCTGGTGGGTGCTGGAGGCAGAGTGAATCCCAGTACTAAGTTTTCTAAAGGGAAAGGCCTGTGACCAGAGGAGGCAGGAGCCTGGCCACTCTGCCCACTTGGGAGACAGCACTTCCTGTGGCCACACTGGCTGTTCTCCCAGCCCCTGATGTCAAATAGTTTAGAGTTCTGCCTGGGCCCTGCACTGGAGAGCAAGAGGCTCCCTGCACCCTTCCTTCCCACCCCCAGTCTCTCTCTGCATGCCCAAAAAGGCCTAGCTACAGTCCGACCTTCCTGGAGGGGTGATGGTGGCTTGACAGTTAAGGTTGAGTTTAGATTTAAAGCAGGGATTCCACCGCCTTGTCTTGCATGAAGAATGCAGTGTTATTGGCCAACCACTACTCACAGACAGGCTGTCTTGAATGTTTGGGAGAATTTTGGAGGAAATACAAGTAGATCTGTTAATTAGTTTGAGTTAAAACAAACTAAAATGATTCTTTTTCAGATTTTGTTGTTGTTGAGATTATAACTTTCCTGGTGCCACTCTACCTACCACAGCCCAGAATGACAGTCACTAGACAGCCAAAAATTCACACCCATCGCACACATCATCACACCCGCTGTTGGGAAAAAATATATTTCAAGGAAGTTGGTTGTAATTAAGCAAAATTATTAATGAATGTTGTATTTAATTTTTATGATGATACTCAGAGCCAACTCAATAGCTCGGGTCATTTGTAAACCAGGTCATTCATAAGCTAGGTCACTGTGATATCATCATTCTTCTCCTGTTAATTGCAAGCAGTTCTGTTAGTTGGTTGGATGCTGATCGTTGATGATATACTGTTCAAAAGTTAGCAAATGCCGAGAACACCAGAATTAGCATTTCCTGTGCAACCTTAATTTTGCTCCCTTCTGTATAAGCATCATGATACAGTCTTTAACTACATGATCACATACTGTTTTTCCCATACAACCCCTGCATCATGCAGTGCCTCAGCTGGACTTGCTCAGGGTTGTGTAGTGAAGGAGGCTGTGGAGGCTGTTGCCTGCTTCATTTGTAACAGAAGTTGGAAGGTGTGTAGTGAACAAGGCAGGAGACTGTGGAAAGAAGAAAGGATGATCCCATGGTTAAGGCAGCTGAATGGAGAATTGGATTCTGTTCTTCCTTCTGCCACAGAGTTCCTGTGTGATTCTGGGTAAGTCTCTTAACCCAAACTTTTCACAAGTGGTCACCGGCTGTGTGTTCCTCATTTTCAGAATGATCAACTTGAGACCCTGGGGACTGATTTACAGAAGTGCTGAATGCTCACAGCTACAGCCAAAGTCATTGGGAGCTGGGTTTTGAACATAAAGTGTTATAATGCTAAGTACTCTGAAGAATCAAGTCCTAGGAGTTATCAGTTTGGGCACCCAAAATTTGTGGACCGCATTCCTTTCCCTGCACAAGCAACCAGACATAAGCTGTCCACAGCCCTCGTGCCAGTGATAGAAGAGGCACATGCTGACCCTTACCTAACACCCCAGCAGAAAAAGGAGCATATCCAATATCCAGGTGGCCATCAATAGTGAGTGCTAGTCAGGAATGGCTAGGGAGTGTGTGCTGCTCCTTCTGAGAGAAGCAGTTACATCCTGTTGCCATGTCTTGTGTTGGTTCATTGTAGGCAACCTGCCTTGTGCCAGCTGGATGTCTAGAGTGATGCCTGCATGGCCATATGTTGCCTCCTACAGGAGTTTTCTGTGAAGGCAAAATAAGCTATAAAATAGGATGGGTGTAAATATAAAAAGCTCTCACTCTTGGCCAAACTTTTGTTCCCATTGAAGTCAATGACAAAGATCCCGTTGGCTTCTAGGGGAGCAGAGTCAGGCCAACACTAAGTGTTTGTGAACACCTGTCCCCCCCATTACTAACATCATGTGATTTTAACCTACTTTGTTCTCATTGGTGACATAGCCTCCTCTTTTAAATCTCCGTAGACTGTCTGTGCGCTTGTAGTAGGAATGCAAATGAGGATTGTGGAGACTCGTATATTTCGTTGTCATTATTTGACAGAAAGGATCACCAAGATCGAAACCACTAGAAGGTTGATAAAGCTGCAAAAATTATAACAAAATATCAGCTGTCTGTAGAAGAGAGACATTCCACTATTCTTTATACATCCAGGCCAAAATTTTAAAACATCGTCGGGTTAGATTAATTCCTGGTTTCAGCAGAATTGCACTAGGTATGAATTTTACCCAAACAAAAAATTAATCTACTTGTGGTACTCTTAAAGTGAAAGATAAACTTGTCTAAACTCAGCTTTTGAGTAACTGTTCTATTGGTTGCTGTACTGAAAAGACTAATTATTTCAGATATTTATAGAGAATTTTAGTTGCTCTACTAAAATTTACAAAATTTACTTCTGTGGACACAATTTGCACTTGTAGTGAATTGTGCCTGAGTGTGTGTAGCAGGGTGGATCCCTGCTCCTGCCCTGCAGAGGTTAAAAGCAGCCCTGGGAAAGGGCCTGGGCCTGGAGAAAGCAGCCTGTAGGCTGGGGCCTGAAGCCTGGGCTGATTGGGGAAAGTAGGCTCAGCTGTGGCCATGCTCCAATGAGGCCCAGCAGGCCCCTATAAGAGGCAGTGAAGCCAGAAGGCCAGGACAGTCTGTGTCTGATGGGAGAGGGAGGCCGGCAGGCAGGCAGGCAGGCCTGGCTGCTTGGGAACTCACCCAGGGGACCTAGAGGAAGGCAGGGCTGGGAAGCCCTAGGCCAGCAACTTCCCAGGCTACAGGGCCTAATTCTAGGCCTCCAAGGTACTGGACTTGCAGAGGGGCAGCCGGAGGGTGGGTAAAGACAGCCAGGCCAAAACCCCTTTGCCTATGATGAGTGGCTGATACTGCAGTCTGTCCCAGGGTGTGGGAGCTAGACAATGACTGGGCAGTAGCCAATACTGAGGCAAAGTGGGGATAGTGGGGTGGGGGTTCCCCTGGGAGTGGGGAAACTCAGTTAAAGGGGCACTGGGGTCCAGGGAGAGACATGGGGGCCAGCAGAGGACAGGTGGATCACCGGCCTGCAGAGGACGCTCCGGGCTGGGACCGAGCTAATTCCCAGAAGTCACCAGCAGGAGGTGCCGCAGGGGTGAATCTGCACTTCTACAGTGTGGTATATGCAATATATTCATGTCTTTCTCTAGAAGTCCTTTGCAGTTGCAAATTGTGGCTGCAATGCGTCGTAAGTGCAAGATTGCCCCTGCAAAAATGGAAGTGGTTTGAAAACCAGATCCTAAGATTTTATTCAAGTATTTTGAATTAATAAAAAAAAAAAACTATAGCCAAATTTCAGAAAATCTACAGGCAGAACGATTCAGATTTTCTTTTTCAGTTTGTATATATTGCTCCAAAATACAAATACATACAATAAGTTGTAAGATGTCAAGACATATAAGAGAGTAAAGGGACCAGTTTCTGGAGGAGGATTCACCTCACCATATAAATTAATTCCAGTAAATGCTCTGCAACAGTAATCTGGAGAATAAAGCCATACATTGGCTCAAAGGGTCAATCAGTTCCCCAGGGGAGCAGTAGTCTCTTAATTACTCTAGGCTCCTACATTATGTACAGGCTGGTTTAGGACCTAATGTATGCAAATTTTGATTCCTTTCCAAACTTGTGGCAATATATTTGAAGACAGTCTTTAAAGAGTACATAACCTTTAAGCCATTTTCAGGGTATACTCCTGAAAGAAAGTCAAGGTATTTTTTCACTACCATGGACTAAGTAAACAGAGTCTTGGTTAGAGTTCTCAGCTTTTTGGTGTTCTGACCTCATCCAGAGAGCTTGGCGAAATGTCTGCAAGGTAGCAAGATGCTCCAGTGACCCTACAAAGGACTCTTGAATCCTGAATGCGTCAAATCCAGACAAGAAGATGAGTCACAAGTGTAGAAAGGCAATTTCTGTGTGAGGAAGGTGACCAGGCTAGTGACCCACCTAGTGATCAGGTGTACAAATCCCACCCTGGGCCCGAAGGGGTAAAGGACACTACTGGGCCCAGGTGAACCTGCATGCTCCAGCTGGAGAGGCAGCTTAAAACGGATCCAGTGCCAATCAGCCCAGAAGGGGACGGCTGGGGATTCTGCCCTGAGGGCTCCTGAATGCCGAAGAAAGCTCATGGTGAGTAAGAAGACTATCTGCTGAGCCTGGATGGGGCTGAAGGGTTAGTCATCTTTTCTTTTGCTGTTTATAGGACTCGGAGGCTTTGCGGGAGATGGATGGTAGGTTGTGACCCAGAGAGGCAACTCTGGGAGCACTCCTGAGTGTCCAACACTGTTGTTTCTTGTGGGCCCTGGGTTGGAGCTGGTGGAGGGGGAGGACCTGGGCTCCCTTTGTTGGAGCCGAGGAGGGGCATTAGCTTCATTTCCACCCTGTAGTAAGGAGAGAGAGGGAGACTGAAAACCTGAGGCGAGGATAAGCCACATTGAGATAGGAACTGACTGAAGGCCCTTCCTGCCAGGAGACGACAGACTGGAAAAGAGGTGTGCTAACAGTTGGGCATCCTGGCCCTCTGAGGACTGTACAGCCCCCACAGTGCCCTGAGGTAACTGGCACATGCAAAACACGAAAGCTGAAAACTTATCTTGTCTCAGAGAGCTGCTGCTAACACAGTTGTGGAGTCAACTAAGCAGTTCAAAGCCCTTAGGAAGATGGGTGTTCTGAGGAACCAGGGAATTGGAAACAGAGCAAGCCGATAAGAAGCTACATAAACTGTTATATCGTTGGGGGCAGCCAGTTTGGGAAGAAATCACTTGAGGCCAGACAGCTAACAAAACTACCATTTTTTTACAGACACAGAGCTTGCCTAACCAGCCGAAGCTGGCTGGGCTATCCCCTAATAATCTAACTCAGTTGCCATAGGAACAAAAACCATGACAACCAAATATGAACCTAACCTGACAGTCCACAAAATCTGAAGCCCATCTTGTGCCATATGCATGGCAAAGTTGAGCAGACCTGACGCGCTGGTACCAATGCATCTAATACCAATTACCAATTAGTCATGGGCACTCCTATCATTCCAATCGTGAAGAAAGATGGCTTCTCCAGATTTGCGGCGATTTTTAAGTCACTGTCACCAGTGTTTGTGCAGAGCAATAAGCTGCTTCCTCGCATCGATTGTCCTCTTCCGCGCCTGGCTGGGGGACAAAAAGTTCGTAAGATTTGATCTGAGCCCCCCCCCTCAAGATATTTCAGATGCACGTCGAGAAAAGTCCCAAGAGCTGTTGACTCTTGTGGACTCATAAGGGCTTTATCGATACTGTCGCCTCCCTCGATAATAACATCTGCTCCCGCCCTGTTCCAGCCAGGGCTATGGACAGATCTTGTGTTGCTTGTCAGGAGTCCAGTGCTTCTGGTGATATCTGGGTCAAACTTGGAAGGATGGAAGAATGAGCTACCTACAAAGACTGGAGAGTATGGCCTACGAGTTGCAAAGAACAAGTGTGAATTCTCAAGCCCTCTGCTGAATATGAAACATTCTGATCTGATTTTTCGTGTTTCAGCTGTCTTATAAGGCCCTGCAAAAGTTAAAGCTATGTTGAGGCTCCCCCACTCAAATGAAGCCAGCTGCGCTCGTTCTAGGACTACTGAAATATTATGGAAGTTCATCTCACAGTTACACACTGGGCAAACCATTAATGAGTTCCTTGGGCAGACAAGCCGGTGGAAGTGACTGAGCCTGGATGTTGCATTTAACAAAGCTAAGGATGTCATTGCTAAATTCTGAAGTTCTAAACGCACGTTTGAGCATCCTTACCCTAACAATTGGCCTGTTGATCCTCCCTTTATGGCGTGGGAGCAGTCGTGTCACACATTGTGCTTCGGGAGAAGAGAGACCTATTGCTTTTGCTTCACACACTCTAAGCAAGCAGAACTAACTACACCAAACGAACGCTGAGGCATTAGGAATTGTTTTTGGAATTGGACAATTTCATCCAATTACCTGTTCTGGGCAAAAGTTTACTCTTCTCCACGACACATTCAACCTCTGACGTTAATTTTGGACCCGTACACAGGCTTCCCCATTGGTGCCTAGTTCGTATGCAACGCTGGCAATTAGTTACTTTCAGCACCCACATATGAAATCATATCGAATCCACTCTGCCGGCAATACAATGGCTTCTCAAGGTTGCTTTTGCCGGTCAAACTCAAAATAGTGCCAAAAGAAGTCTTCTACTTGAACAGGTAGAGATACCCCATTACTGCTACTCAATAAAGACGGCAACTTCGTGACCAGTATTGTCCAATTAGGACCTGGGATGCATGGAAAATCTCCGACAAACCTCCCAGTCTTCATCGACCTGTACTACATGTCCAGGAGGACGAGTTATTGGTACCAATCTGGCTGTGTTGTTGGGGAAGTGTGTCCATTATTCCACCACCACTGAGATCTAGATGTTAGAACACTAATTCCAGTCACTGGTGGTAGTGCGCATGAAGGAAATTGCCACAAAGCTATTTTGGTGCCTGGTTGGACAGTGCTATTGAAGGCAATGCTTTGTATGTCACGGTCGGGTGTGACGGATCGACCCCAGTGGGCACCCTAACTTGACCTGAACAAGACAAAAAAAAAAACAAAAAATAGGAGTCTGGGTCGTCTGATTAATAAACACGTGGCAATGTAATTCAATTGACTTCACTGCCCCCTTGAAGGAAGCATGTTCTTGGTGCAGTAGATGCCCATTCTAAATGGCCAGAAGTCTCTATATGCAGTCCATACTGCAGAGAGTACTTATCCAAAACTACGGGACTTGTTTTCGGCGTGCCAGAACAACTTGTGAGCGCGACAGCGGACCGAGATTCATCTCTTCAGGGTTTGGCAAAATTGTTGTGAAGGCAAATGGATACACCACCATCACGTCAGACCATATCATCATCACAATGATAGCTGAAGATTTGTGCGATACATGAAACACGCTTTGAAATCAGCAAGGGGACAACACTCATTTCAAAGACATCTGATACCTTCTTACTCTTTACCTAAGAAACACACCTCATGCTACGACCCAGGCTCCCCAGCTTTCTAATGAGGGACGACAGCTGGCATGTGCTTTTGATCTGCTAAACATTCAATGAATCCTGACAAGATGTGCAACATCAGCAGCAATATCAAGTCATCAGATGGCACCAGAGAATGACGACCTTTAAAGCCCGGACACCCAGTTTTTGGCTCAAAGAAGTTATACTTCAGAGCTAAATGGTTCCCTTGCCCGATCACCACTCAAACAGACCTGTTTCTACACAGTCCGGACTGCCGAGAATCTTACCTGGTGTGCATGTAGATCAGCTGGTTGCCAGGTCATGCGTGCCCAGGACAACATCCCTTGCAAAAGTTGAGTGGTCGACTCACCTCTTCCGGTGACATCGAATCATGACACCTGCCTAACTGTTCTCCTCCATTACTGCCGGTGGCGGAGATACCCCTTTGCCCACCACAAGTGATCCACCTCTCAACTGTCGTGCTGCGGACTGAGCCCATTGGTACTGGAGCAACAACACCAGAAGTTCGCCATATCCACCTGAGACAGAAGGCTCCTCATCGGCTGGATATTTAGCTAGGGCACCCCCGTTATGGAGCAAAATAATCCGCAGGGTTTTAGCCGGGAATGGAGGCAATCTACCTCTCTCTATCTAGTCGGTGAGTGGTAGTGTTTTTATTTTAGGGGTTGGTAAACGTCGTCTCAATCTGGACCTAGCGTCCAAATCTGGGTGCTTACTATAAACTCCCCCACGCTTTTATCAGCTGATCTTGATATCGCTGCACCAAATAGATTTTTGGCTCCTATTTAGCCCCAGTCGCCCAACTTAATCCCTGGGGGACACCCCAAGACCAGAGCCCCTGGGTCTCCCTATCCTCATTCCCCAGCTTCCCCCTTTCCTTGGTAGCCAGAGTGATGCCGTATACTCTTGAATACGAACCAGCGGAGAGATAACTTTACCTCCCTGGGCTATGCTTCACTAGTCCAGTAACACAAAGAGATTCCCCCCTTCGGCCGTAAGCTGAACTAGAGAAAAGACCTCAAGCAAGTCTTAAAAGAAAACTTTAATATAAAGAGAAAGAACATACATTAAACTAAACCATGCATTAAGAGATCATATGGATATGGCTTAAGAAGAAAATGGAATAACACAGTCTGGTTTAAAAGATAGCCAATTTAAACAGTCCCCAGCAAAACAACACACATATAAATATACAAAACAAAGCTATAACAGCTATTCGCCTTGCGACCTTTGTACTCACACTTTGTAGACAAAGTAGAAAAAAAGATTGGAGTAGAGAAAAGCTGTTTTCATCCATAGCGTGAGAAACAAAGAAAGAGTCCCATTCGCCTCTGACTTTTAAAAAAATCCAGTTTTTCTGATTGGTCCTCTGGTTCATGTTTTTTGGTCCCTTGTTCACCCTTTAATGGTAAAGAAAATTAACCTTTACCTATTACTTATGACAAGGTGGTCTTATTCGGGGAGGAATATGTTGTGTGATTT
>NC_133776.1:60941082-60952348 GCF_003597395.2 Chelonoidis abingdonii
TTTTAGCCCCTACAACACTTAAGAATATTGGCACCTTCTTCTCTTCTGTAATGTCATTTGCAATAACAAAAAGCTCAAAACGCTCAGTATACCCATGCCACTGCACTATATTCTCATCAAAAGGTTCTAGTGGTATGGTCAGAGTAGCCATGATTTTTAGTTTCACTTTCACAGTCAGTGCAAACAAGCAGTTTTTTTGTTTGTTTGTTCTTTATCTTGACTTCTACTTCCTTCTGTTACTGGAGCAGCACTGGAATCCCATCTATCATCGCCATTTGTTATATCCTTGGGGGCAACCGGTTTAGGAAGAAATCACTTGAGGCCAAGACAGCAGACAGTTAACAAAACTACCATTTATTTACAGACAGAGCTTGCCTAACCGGCTGAAGCTAGCTAGGCTATCCCCTAATAATCTAACTCAGTTGCCATAGGAACAAAAACCATGACAACCAAATACACAACAGAAACACAGTCCACACCAAAGGCAATCTGGCAAAACACTGGAACCAGCTTTAATGGCTCCAATTCAAATGAGTTAGTCATTATCTAATCAGAGTAAGTGGTGCTGGACAAGACACACAGGAGCCTCTCTGAAATCAAGGCGAGTTGTAGGTGCCCAGAACCCCTTACAATTATGCCACTAATTCACTAATTCAAATATAGATTTGGGAGTCTAAATGTAGGCACTCAGCTTTGACCCTTTAGTGCTAGCACTAAGATGTGTGGCGAACAGACCTGCAGGGTGGAACCATAGACGGGATTTGTCGTTAGACCAGACACAGATGGATAAAGAAGGTAGTCAAGCAGTGCTTTGTCGGGGAAATTCAAAGGGGCTCACAAGTGCCTGAGTGCCTGAGTGCACCATGCTGCAACTCTTTTGTGGGTCCTCCCACTAGAATGTGGTCTAGGGTTTTCAGCACCTGTTCAGGAACCCCAGGCCTCTGCCCTGTCAGGAAACAGGCTGACAGGGAGAAGTTTCCTGGGTTGAGATAGAGCAAAGTGTCTTGGGTCTGTGAACACCTTGGAGCCTGATGGAATCGCCCAACCTCACTGGAAGCAGGTTGGAGCCAGAACTGGTCTGGTAGAGCCACTGGGAAAGGCATGCGGAGCCTCCCTCCTCTGACAGACTGATAGCTTCTTGCATAAGTTAGTGACAAGGTCCACCTCCCGTGTCCCATCCAGCAGTAGACTCACCACATTGTGTTCCAGAGACCACTCATTGTAGGGTCTATTTAGCAACTGACTCTGTCTGTGGCTGTTCTCTGTCGTTGGTCCAAGTGGCGATCCAGAATACCTTATGGGCAGAGCCCTATTAAATTCACAGTCCATTTTGGTCAATTTCACGGTCATAGGATTTTATATATAAATTTCATGATTTCAGAAATTTAAATCTGAAATTTCACCATGTTGTAAATGTAGGGCTCCTGACCCAACTCTGAAGGCAGGAGTGCAGAAGTAAGGGTGGCATGGTATGGTATGGCCACCTTTACTTCTGCGCTGCTCAGGGGCAGCTCTAGACATTTCGCCACCCCAAGCACGGCGGCATACCACAGGGGGCGTTCTGCCGGTCACTGGTCCCGCGGCTCCAGTGGACCTCCCGCCGCGGGACTAGCAGACCCTCCACAGGCACGCCTGCGGGAGGTCCACAGGAGCCGCGGGACCAGCAAACCCTCCACAGGCACGCCTGCGGGAGGTCCACAGGAGCCGCGGGACCAGCAAACCCTTTGCAGGCATGCCGCCGAAGGTGGCCTGCCTGCCGACCGGCAAACCCCTCCCCCCCCATGGCATGCCGCCCCAAGCACGCGCTTGACTTGCTGGGGCGTGGAGCCACCCCTGGTGTTGCTGCTGGTGGGGCACCGCCTTCAGAGCTGGGCATCTGGCCAGCAGCCACTGCTCTCTAGCCGCCCAGTTCTGAAGGCAGCACAGAAGTAAGGGTGACAATACTGCAACTCCCAACAATAACCTTGCAATCCTCCCTCCCCCCAACTCCCCACGACTCTCTTTTTGCGTTGGGACCCACAGTTTGAGAAACGCTGGGTCTTCCCTGTGAAATCTGGTCTTTTGTGTAATTTTACTCTATATTATATAGATTTCATGGGGGACCAGATCTCACAGTCTGTGATGCATTTTTCATGGCCATGAATTTAGTAGAGCCCTATTTATGGGACAAAACTCATTCTCACATATGCAGAGTTTCCCAGCATGGGAAATGCAACCAGGTGTCCCCTGCGTATTCTTGATATAGAGTATGATGGTTTTCCACTGGAATCTGGACCCCCTTTTGTGACACCAAGCCTCTCCAAGTCCTTGGTGAGCGTGGACAGGCCTGCTCTCATATCCTGAATGCATCACTGCCGTTCCTGGTATGAAGTTCCTTGGTGCGGTCTCCGGAGCACAACATAGAAATATCCAAGGTCATTACAATTTGTGCTGGTGGAAGTGGGACATCAAGTTCATGTTGAAGATTGTTCTTGCCTGCCACCTGGGCAAAGAGGCCCCAATGCCATCTGCCACCTGGATTTGATATGATAGTCTCTGTGTAGCTTGTTTAAAATGGGATCTCAGGGTCCACTGAGGTGGTTTCCTGTGCAGACTTGCCATGGGTACCATGACTCCTGTTGAGGCCACAAGATCTAAAATTTGTGTCTACCCCTAACAATCTCTGGCCTTGACAAATCTCCACCAGGCTCATGATACCTTGGAGCTGACCCTGGAGTAGGAAACCGCTGAGCTGAGCCATGACTACCAGGTCTTCTGCTTATTTCAGTGAGCTGCTGGGCAGCAAGCTGGGACTAGGTAGTTTATTGTGACCCGTGCTGATTTCCGCATCCTGCTGGTGTCACAGATTGATTCAGAAAGGAGAACACGTGCACTCCCTGCTGGGCAGGTAGACAACTACAGCCAAGTTTTCCATGAACACAGATTTTGTAGTGCTGGTCCCCTCTTACAGATCTCATATGAACTTTAATGTGGATAAATGTAAAGTAATGCACATGGGAAAAAATAACCCCAACTATACATACAATATGATGGGGGCTAACTTAGCTACAACGAGTCAGGAAAAAGATCTTGGCATCATAGTGGATAGTTCTCTGAAAATGTCCACACAGTGTGCAGAGGCGGTCAAAAAAGCAAACAGGATGTTAGGGCTCATTATAAAAGGGATGGAATATAGACTGAACATCATTATTGGCCTTATATAATGCATTGTCCGCTCACATCTCAATAGCTGGTACGATGTGTCTCCTCACCTCATAAAAGATATTCTCGCATAGAAAGTTCAGAAAGGGCAACTTAACTGATGGGGTTTGAGAGGGTCCATCGAGAAAGATTAAAGAGGCTGGCCTCTCAGCTTGGAAAGAGGGACTGGGGGGGTTTATGATTAGAGGTATATAAAATAATGAGTGATGTGGAGAAAGTGGATAAGGAAAAGTATTTACTTCTCCCATAATACAAGAACGAGGGGTCACCAAATGAATTAATAGGTAGCAAAGTTTTTAAAAAAAGAAGTTCTTCTTCACACAGGGCACCGTCAACTTGTTGGAACTCCTTACCTTGAGGGATGGTGTGAGGCTGGGACTCTAACAATGTTTAAAAGGGAACTGGATAAATTCATGGTGGCTAAGTCCATAAACGGCTATTAGCCAGAATGGGTAAAGAATGGTGTCCCTAGCCTCTGCTCATCAGAGGATGGAGATGGCTGGCAGGAGAGAGATCACTTGGTCATTGCCTGTTAGCTTCACTCCCTCTGGGGCACCTGGCATTAGCCACTGTTGGTAGACAGATACTGGGCTAGATAGACCTTTGGTCTGACCCGGTACGGCCATTCTTATGTTCTTATGTTCTCATATATTATCTGTAATTGAGGTGTGTCCCTATATGCAAATAGGCTGAGATTTTCAAAGACGTCTAAGGAAATTAGGTGTCCAAATCCCTTAGGTGGCTTTGTAAATCCCAGCATAAGCATTGGCAAAGTCCAAAATGCATGGCTAGTAGCCTTTTTCTAGAAGGAGTTTGATAAAGTGTGAGCTTTCCTTTGGGCCAGTACTTCTAATTGGCTAGACAATGATAAAGGTCCTTGAGATCCAGGATATGCCTGGTCTTTTGGGGTATCAAGAATTTGGAATTCCTTCTTTTTCCCAATGGAACGGACTAGATGGCTTTTTTTTTTGTCTTGCCTGCAGCATCTTTTTCTGATAAAAAGGTGCTGAAGAACAGTAGGACTTTGTCTTTTAGAGCCAAGAATTTTTTAAAAAACATTGTACATTGTTTGAGAAATTATATTTGCGAGGATAAGTGATTTTCACACTGATCACTTGGTTTAAGTGCTTTACTTCAAATTATGTAGCATGTTGTAGCATACAGATTAATTATACGAATGAGGATAATAAAAGCTTCTGTTATTCTCTGGCATACTCTACCTATGTAGTGGCAGGAGTGAGGAATAAAGAAAATAAGATATTTTGCCACTTTGTATAGCCAATTTTTTACCTGTTTGCCCAAATGGGTGGAACAGAACAGCGTACTGGAGCCTGGTAGCAAAGGCAGCTTGGCCCCAAGTGGAATATCCAGGAGCCGATTGGGTGCTAAAGCTGGTAATCGTTTTCTGTTTCTAACCTAGCAAAAGAATACATTAATGGATTTCAGTCTAATATTTGAATAGTCCACTTGCTTTGCAGTTCTCATAAATCACCCTGATAGTTTAAGAAGCCAAACAATTTTTAGAAGAAAACAAAGGACGCAGTGTTCTGAGGGTGAGATATTTAAAGCTGATCTCTGGTTCTGAGACCAGAATTTGCAGGTGCTGTTGAGATAATTCGGATGTCTCTGTACCTGACTGTACTCATAGACAGCTGCAGCGGCACAGGAATTAGCAAACAGAACTGTAAACAGGGGAGTTTCAGTGGGAGTTCTGTTGGAGAAGAAGGTTTTTGTATTTTGTGTAATATGTGTGGAGGCTGGTAGGGGCAGTGTGTTGGGAGAGAAGCTGAGCCCTGATTGTGGGGCGGGGCTTCTCTGCTTAGGTGTCCTATAAAGGTAGCCAGCCAGCCAGACAGCGGCATAGACAGCTGCAGTGGCACAGGAGCCAGCAAACAGAGCTGTAAATGGGAGTTTCAGTGGGAGTTTACAGGGGGAGTTTGCGGGGAAGACTGAGACCTAGGCAGAGGAATTGATAGGCTACTGAAGGGAGGGAGTGGTGTTCTGCCAGTGTTTTGGTCCCTGATGGAGATTTGTTTTGCTGTAGGTGGTGGTGGTTTGCTTTGGTTTGTGTTTCCTGGACTAACAGGTTTTAGGTGGGAAGACTATGACAGTTACAGAGGCAGCAGTGAAAGACACAATGAGGATGACTGGATGTGGAAGCTGCAGCATGTACATGATCCTGGAGGGGGTACCTGAAAAGAGTTTTGTCTGCATGAAGTGCTGCCTTATACCTCCAGGCCTGACCTGGAACTTTTTGCCCGTCCGAGTCAAAGCTGGGCCTTCCGATACAGATGTCTCTGCTCGCCCTGCCAAGGGACGGCTAGTCCTTGTTTGGTGCCGCTGTACCAAGCGTTTTTTCTGCTCTAGATTTGCGTCGCAGTGGCGTGTTAGGCGAGACCGGGGACACACAACGAGGACCCTGTGTGTCCCTCTCCAGGAGGTTTTTCCCTCGTCCAGTTAGGATATTTCACTGGCACAACAGTGCATTAGGCTTTCCATTGAGTTCCTTAACATTAATGCCCAACATTGGGCACAGTTTGCATTACTTCTTCTTTTCGACATAGGTGCTTTCTTTATCACATCTTGAGCCATGCAGTTGTCTCATCCGTGCCGTCATTGTATAGGTTTGCCTCAACGGGTTAGCCAGGTTTATTTCATGTGACCCTGCAAAGCAAAATGCCGTGCCATTCTCTTGCCGATGTAGTTCACCTTATCATCCCTGGGTGCTCTGGGTTCAAGACGTTCTTTTGCCATGCCTCTTTTCTTTTGTTTACAGGCCAATCGTGTACCCTTTTTGCCACTGTCCCTCCCACACCAGTCCTTATTTACCGCTCCAACTGTTACATCTTGACTCTACCGTTTCGTGGTTTTTTTAGAATGACTCAATGTATTGCACCTTTTGTTTTCGATATCTCTGTAATGTAAGTACCTCGTCGCAGTTTCTATCATGCATACGTTCCCACATAATGGACGCTGTTTTAATTCCATGTTCTTTTGCTTTTGTACATCTTTTCATCTTTTTAGGGTGTTTTGTGCATTCTTTTCTGCATTTTGGAAATGTCTAGGATCCCAGGATTTTCACATGTCCTGTTAATTTGTGTCTTAGTTAACAGCGTGTGCTGCGCACAGGAGTAATTTTGCCCCTAACACTAAGCTTGGACCTTTCTTTTTTTAATCATTATGCAATAACAAAAGCTCAAACGGTTACATGCACTGCACATTATTCTCTCAAGTTTAAGTGTCTGGTTCAGTGTGCTTTTTAGTTTTCACAGTCAGTCAAACAGCAGTTTGTGTTTGTTTGTTTTTCATTCACTTCTTTGTTATCTTGAGAGTTGAATTCCATCTAGCATCGCCTTTGTTATATCTTGGGGCACAGGTTTTAGAATCACTTGAGGGGTCAAGACAGAACAGTTTAACAAATCCATTTATTTAGACAGAGCTTGCTAACGCTGAAGCTAGCTAGGCTATCTAATATCTAACTCGTCTTGGAACAGACCATGACAACCAATACACACAGAACACATCCACCCAATGCATCTGCCAAAACTAACCAGCTTTATGGCTTCCCTTCAAATGAGTTTAGTCATTTTATAGAGTAAGTGTTGTGGAAGACACAACAGAGCTCTCTGAATCAGCGAGTTGTATGTGCCAGACCCTTACATTATGCACTATTCACTAATCAAATAATGTGGGATATAATGTAGGCTCACTTGCCTTTAGTGATAGCACAGATGTGTCGAACAGGCCTCAGGTGGACATACGTATTTGTCGTTCAGAACAGGTAAAGAAGGTAGTCAAGCAGTGCTTTGTCGGGACTTCAAAGGGCACAGTCCCTGGTAGCCTGAGTGCACATGCTGACTTCTTTGTGGTCCTCCCATAGAATTGGTCTCGGTTTTCGCACTGTTCGAACCCCGGCCTCTGACTGTCATGAAACAGTTAGGGAGAGTCTGGGTTGAATAGAAGCACGTCTTGGTCTGTGAACCTTGGACTGAATGGAATCGCCAACTCCTGAAGCGGTTGAGCCAGAATGTCTGGTAGACACTGGAAAGCATCGGAGCTCTCCTCTGAAGACTGATAGCTTTTGCATAGTTAGGCCAAGGTCACTCGTGTCATCCGCAGTAGATCACCACTGTTGTCGAGATATCATGAGGGTCATTTAGGCATGCTCTGTCTAGGCTTTCTCTGTCGTTGTCAAGGGCGATCCAGAATACCTTATGGCAGAGCCCTATTAAATTCACGTCATTTTTGGTCATTTACGGTCTAGGTTTGTATTAAATTTCATGATTTCAGAAAATTTAATCTAAAATCTTCACATGATGTAACATGATAGGGCTCTGAACACCTGAACGGACAGGAGTGCAGAGTAAGTGATGTTGTTGGCATATTACTTCTCGCTGTCAGGGGCCCTCTAGACTTTGCACCCAAAGCACGCGGCTACAAGGGGCGTCTCTGCCGGTCACTGGTCCGCGTCAGTGGAACGCCGCGCGACTAGCAGCCCCAGCCTGCGGAACAGTCACAGGGCCGCGGACCAGCAACCTCCACAGCCGGCCCGAAGTCCCGAGCGCGAGGACCAGCACACCTTTCAGCTGCGGCGAGGGGCGGGGGACTCGCCGCCGCGCAGGGGGGGCGGCGGGGGGGCCTGCCTGCTGCGACGGCCAAACCACTCCCCCCTGCTTGCCGCCAGCACCGCTTGAACTTGCGGGCTGAGCCACCCTGTGTTGCTGTGGTGGGCACCGCTTCGAGTGTTGGCAGCAGCATCTCTCTAGCGCCCTTTGAGGCCCACAGCCCGCCCAGTACAGCGGCAATCTGCACTCCCAACAACTTGCAATCCTCCCTCCCACTCCAGCTCTCTTTTTCGGGGATCCGTTTGAAAAACGCGGTCTTTCCTGCTGAATTGGTTTTTGTGTCTTTTTCTAAAAATATATGTCTGGGGACCAATCTCAAGTCGGTGAGCATTTCATGGCCATGAATTTAGTAGGCACCATTTATGGACATATTGTACAGTTAGCAGCGTTTCCAGCATGGGAATGAACCAAGTGTCCCTGATATTCTTGTATAGGTATGATGGTTATTCACTGCTGGACCCCCCTTATTGTGACACCAGCCTCTCCTAATCCTTGGTGAGCGTGACAGGCCTGCTCATTCCTGAATGCATCACTGCCGTTTCCTGGTATTGAAGTCCTTGGTGCGTCTCGCGGAGCAACATAGAAATATCCGGTTTCATTACAATTATGGCTTGGTGGAAGTGAGCATAATTCATGTAAGATTGTTCTCTAGCTGCCACCTGGGCAAAGAGGCCCAAATGCTGCCCACTGATTTTGATATGTAAGTCTCGTGTAGCTTGTTAACAAGCCTCAGGGTCCACTATAGGTGTTCTGGCGATTGATTGCCATGGTACCATGACTCCTTAGGGCCCAAGATCTAAAATTTGTGTCTCCTCTAAACAATCTCTTCTTGACAATCTCCACAGGCTCATGATACCTTGACTCCCTGAGTAGGAACCGCTGGCTGAGCCATGACTACCAGTCTTCTGTTTTTCGGAAGCCTGCTTGGCAGCATGCTGGACAGGTAGTTTATGTGACCGTGCTGATTCTCGCATCTCTCTGGTGTCACAGGATTGATTCAGAAAGGAGACACAGAGTTGCACTCCCTGCTGCATAAAATACAGCCAAAGTTTTCAGACACACGAATTGTAGGTGTCCCTCTTCACAGACTCATATGAAGCTTTAATGTTGGCAAAAAGTAAGTAGAGGATGGGAAAAAAAACCACGACTTACATAGCAAATAGATGGGTGAACTTAGCTAAAACGAGTCGAGGAAAAAGATCTTGGCCACATAGTGAAATAAGTTCCATGAAAAGTCCCCACAGGTGCAGAGCGGTAGAAAGCAACACGAGTAGGATCTTAAAAGAGGAGAGAATAAAGGACGGACATATTATTGTCCCTTTATAAAGCTAATGGTACGGCTCACATCTAAATACTGGTACAGATGTGTTCCTCACCTCATAAAAGATGATCTGCACTAGAAAGTCAGAAAAGGGCAACTCAAAAATGAGAGGTTGAGAGGTGTCCCAACGAGGAAGATTAAAAGCTAGGCTCTAATCGCTTGGAAACAAGGAGAGAGCTGAGGGGTCTATAGAGGATATAATAAGAGTATGTGGAGACTGATAAGGAAATTATTTACTTTTCCCATAATACAAGAACGAGGGTCACCAAAGAATTAATAGGTAGCAGTTTTAAAACAAATAAAGGAAGTTCTCATCACTACAGTTCGCATCAACTGTGGAATCCTTAAGCTGAGGAGGTTGGAAGCTGGACTCTACTAAATGTTTAAAAGGAACTGGATTAAATCATGGGGCAAAGTCCATAACCTATATGCCAAATGGGAAAGAGGGTGCCTGCCTCTGTCACGAGGATGGAGATGCGTGGCAGGAGAGATCATTGTCATTGTTTAGCTCATCCTCTGGCACCTGGCATTACCCTTGAATGTACGACAGAACGTGGCTAGCTCGATGACTCTTGCCTGACGCCGGTACTGGCACATTTAATCTTCGTATTGTCTCTCACCATATTATTCTCATAGATTAGGTGTTCCCTATATCGCAAATAGGCTAGATTTCCAGAAGCTCGTAAAGCGAAATTGGTCCAAATCCTAGGCTTTGTAATTCCAGCATAAGCATTGGCAAGTGCCAAATCATGCTAGTAGCCTTTTCTAGAGGAGTTTGATAAAGGTGAGCTTCTTGGGCCAGTATATACTTGGCGCCAGATATAGATAAGTCTGAGATCCGGATCTTTGCTGGTGCTTTGGGTTCAAGAATTGGGAATTTTCTTTTCCCAATGGACAGATAGATGGCTTTTTTTGTCTGCCTGCAGCATCTTTCTGATAAAAAGGTGTGAACGACAGTAGGACATTTGTCTTTATAAGCCAAATATTTTTAAAATGTACATTGTTGAGAAAAAATATTGCGAGATATTGGTTGCACATGTCACTGAGTTAGGCTTTACTTCATTATGTAGATCTGTTTAGAATTAAAAATTATTACAGCATCGGGCTAAAAAGCTTCTTTATTCGGCATCCTTTACGATTGTGCTGAGTTGCAATGAATAAAAAATAGATATTTGCATTTGATAGCCAAATTTTTACACTGTTTGCCAATGGATGGAACACGGTACTGGACGCTGTGCAAAGCAGCTTGGCCCCAGTTGCAATATAGGAGCATTGTGCTAGTGGTATCGTTCTGTTCTCATAAGCAAAAGAGATATGATGGATTTCAGTCTCTATTTGATAGTCCACTGGCTTTCGCTTCTATAAATCACCCTGATAGTTTAAGGAGCCAACCATTTTAAGAAAACAAGACGGATGTGGTATATTAGTATTTTTTCTGAGCAAATTTAGAGTGCTGTTGAGTATTTCTGAGTCTCTGTACCTGACTGTACTCATAGACAGCTTCAGCGCACAACGATTAGCAACAGAACTGAAAAGGGTTCAGTGGATTCTGTTGGGAAGAGGTTTTGTAATTTGTTGGTTTTTGTGTGAGGTCGTAGGCGTGTCGTGACGAGAGCTGCCTATGATTGTGAGCGGAGGCTTCTCTGCTTTAGTGTCTATAAAGTGCAGCCAGAACACGCTAGACAGCTGCGTGGCAGGACCAGCAAACAGAGCTGTAATGCGTTTCCGTGGAGTTTACAGGGGCGTTTCGGGAGACTGGACCTAGCAGGACTTGATATGGTCTGAGCGGGTGTTCTTGCCAGGTTTTGCCTGAGCATTGTTTTGCTCTAGTGTGTGGTTGCTTTATGTTTGTATCCTGACTAAAGTTTTAGGTGGCAAGCTTGCAGT
Organism: Chelonoidis abingdonii; assembly: GCF_003597395.2. Classification (NCBI taxonomy): domain Eukaryota; kingdom Metazoa; phylum Chordata; order Testudines; family Testudinidae; genus Chelonoidis; species Chelonoidis abingdonii. The sequence continues at coordinate 60,952,117 of NC_133776.1, forward strand.
TCAGCGAGCAGCCAGCTCCAGACACTTGAGGAATACTTGGATGTCAAGTGCCAGGATGTAAATATCCTGGGAGGTACTGAATAGTTTGGTTGCTAAGTGCCTTATAGAGTGATGGAGAAAAGATCGCGTTACTGATCAGTGAATTTCCAGTTAAGGGTTCAGAGTAAATGGGCCAACTGAATGGAGCTGAGGAAAATAACTTGCGATGTAGCAGACAAGATTCTATCGTGAG